>NW_027308927.1:0-61419 GCF_047496885.1 Scyliorhinus torazame
GAATCCACCCTGATCCTGTCTGACATTCCCAGGAATGAATCCACACTGATCCTGTCTGACATTCCCAGGGCTGAATCCACACTGATCCTGTCTGACATTCCCAGGAATGAATCCACACTGATCCTGTCTGACATTCCCAGGAATGAATCCACCCTGATCCTGTCTGACATTCCCAGGAATGAATCCACACTGATCCTGTCTGACATTCCACGGTCTGAATCCACACTGATCCTGTCTGACATTCCCAGGAATGAATCCACACTGATCCTGTCTGACATTCCCAGGGCTGAATCCACACTGATCCTATCTGACATTCCCAGGGCTGAATCCACACTGATCCTGTCTGACATTCCCAGGAATGAATCCACACTGATCCTGTCTGACATTCCCAGGAATGAATCCACCCTGATCCTGTCTGACATTCCCAGGAATGAATCCACACTGATCCTGTCTGACATTCCCAGGGCTGAATCTACAATGATCCTGTCTGACATTCCCAGGAATGAATCCACACTGATCCTGTCTGACATTCCCAGGAATGAATCCACACTGATCCTGTCTGACATTCCCAGGGCTGAATCCACATTGATCCTGCCTGACATTCACAGCACTGAATCCACACTGATCCTGTCTGACATTCCCAGGACTTAATCCACACTGATCCTGTCTGACATTCCCAAGGCTGAATCCACACTGATCCTGTCTGACATTCCCAGAAATGAATCCACACTGATCCTGTCTGACATTCCCAGGAATGAATCCACACTGATCCAGTCTGACGTTCCCAGGACTGAATCCACACTGATCCTGTCTGACATTCCCAGGAATGAATCCACACTGATCCTGTCTGACATTCCCAGGAATGAATCTACACTGATCCTGTCTGACATTCCCATGGCTGAATCCACACTGATCCTGTCTGACATTCCCAGGAATGAATCCACACTGATCCTGTCTGACATTCCCATGGCTGAATCCACACTGATCCTGTCTGACGTTCCCAGGAATGAATCCACACTGATCCTGTCTGACATTCCCAGGACTGAATCCACACTGATCCTGTCTGACATTCCCAGGACTGAATCCACACTGATCCTGTCTGACATTCCCAGGAATGAATCCACACTGATCCTGTCTGACATTCCCAGGAATGAATCCACACTGATCCTGCCTGACATTCACAGCACTGAATCCACACTGATCCTGTCTGACATTCCCAGGACTTAATCCACACTGATCCTGTCAGACATTCCCAAGGCTGAATCCACACTGATCCTGTCTGACATTCCCAGGAATGAATCCACACTGATCCTGTCTGACATTCCCAGGAATGAATCCACACTGATCCAGTCTGACGTTCCCAGGACTGAATCCACACTGATCCTGTCTGACATTCCCAGGAATGAATCCACACTGATCCTGTCTGACATTCCCAGGAATGAATCCACACTGATCCTGTCTGACATTCCCATGGCTGAATCCACACTGATCCTGTCTGACGTTCCCAGGAATGAATCCACACTGATCCTGTCTGACATTCCCAGGGCTGAATCCACACTGATCCTGCCTGACATTCCCAGGAATGAATCCACACTGATCCTGTCTGACATTCCCAGGAATGAATCCACACTGATCCAGTCTGACTTTCCCAGGAATGAATCCACACTGATCCTGTCTGACATTCCCAGGACTGAATCCACACTGATCCTGTCTGACATTCCCAGGAATGAATCCACACTGATCCTGTCTGACATTCCCAGGAATGAATCCACACTGATCCTGTCTGACGTTCCCAGGGCTGAATCCACACTGATCCTGTCTGACGTTCCCAGCACTGAAACCACACTGATCCTGTCTGACATTCCCAGGATTTAATCCACACTGATCCTGTCTGACATTCCCAAGGCTGAATCCACACTGATCCTGTCTGACATTCCCAGGACTGAATCCACACTGATCCTGCCTGACATTCCCAGGGCTGAATCCACACTGATCCTGTCTGACATTCCCAGGACTGAATCCACACTGATCCTGTCTGACATTCCCAGGGCTGAATACACACTGATCCTGTCTGACATTCCCAGGAATGAATCCACACTGATGCTGTCTGACATTCCCAGGGCTGAATCCACACTGATCCAGTCTGACATTCCCAGGGCTGAATCCACACTGATCCTGACTGACATTCCCAGGGCTGAATCCACACTGATCCTGACTGAAATTCCCAGGGCTGAATCCACACTGATCCTGTCTGACATTCCCAGGAATGAATCCACACTGAACCTGTCTGACATTCCCAGGGCTGAATCCACACTGATCCTGTCTGAGATTCCCAGGGCTGAATCCACAGTGATCCTGTCTGACGTTCCGAGGGCTAAATCCACACTGATCCTGTCTGACATTCCCAGGAATGAATCCACACTGATCCTGTCTGACATTCCCAGGGCTGAATCCACACTGATCCAGTCTGACATTCCCAGGGCTGAATCCACACTGATCCTGTCTGACATTCCCAGGAATGAATCCACATTGATCCTGTCTGACATTCCCAGGGCTGAATCCACACTGATCCTGTCTGACATTCCCAGGGCTGAATCCACACTGATCCTGTCTGACATTCCCAGGAATGAATCCACACTGATCCTGTCTGACATTCCCAGGGCTGAATCCACACTGATCCTGTCTGACATTCCCAGGGCTGAATCCACACTGATCCTGTCTGACATTCCCAGGAATGAATCCACACTGATCCTGTCTGACGTTCCCAAGACTGAATCCACACTGATCCTGTCTGACGTTCCCAGGAATGAATCCACACTGATCCTGTTCGACGTTCCCATGACTGAATCACACTGATCATGTCTGACGTTCCCAGGACTGAATCCACACTGATCCTGTCTGACATTCCCAGGGCTGAATCCACACTGATCCTGTCTGACATTCCCAGGGCTGAATCCACACTGATCCTATCGGACATTCCCAGGGCTGAATCCACACTGATCCTGTCTGAGATTACCAGGGCTGAATCCACACTGATCCTGTCTGACATTCCCTGGGCTGAATCCACACTGATCCTGTCTGACATTCCCAGGGCTGAATCCACACTGATCCTGTCTGACATTCCCAAGAATGAATCCGCACTGATCCTGTCTGTCATTCCCAGGAATGAATCCACACTGATCCTGTCTGACATTCCCAGGGCTGAATCCACACTGATCCTGTCTGACATTCCCAGGGCTGAATCCGCACTGATCTTGTCTGACATTCCCAGGGCTGAATCCGCACTGATCCTGTCTGACATTCCCAGGAATGAATCCACACTGATCCTGTCTGACATTCCCAGGGCTGAATCCGCACTGATCTTGTCTGACATTCCCAGGAATGAATCCACACTGATCCTGTCTGACATTCCCAGGGCTGAATCCGCACTGATCTTGTCTGACATTCCCAGGGCTGAATCCGCACTGATCCTGTCTGACATTCCCAGGAATGGATCCACACTGATCCTGTCTGACATACCCAGGAATGAATCCACACTGATCTGTCTGACATTCCCAGGGCTGAATCCGCACTGATCCTGTCTGACATTCCCAGGAATGAATCCACACTGATCTTGTCTGACATTCCCAGGGCTGAATTACACTGATCCTGTCTGACATTCCCAGGGCTGAATCCGCACTGATCCTGTCTGACATTCCCAGGAATGAATCCACACTGATCCTGTCTGACATTCCCAGGGCTGATTCCGCGCTGATCTTGTCTGACATTCCCAGGAATGAATCCACACTGATCCTGTCTGACATTCCCAGGAATGAATCCACACTGATCCTGTCTGACGTTCCCACGACTGAATCCACACTGATCCTGCCTGACATTCCCAGGACTGAATCCACACTGATCCTGTCTGACGTTCCCAGGGCTGAATCCACGCTAATCCTGTCTGACATTCCCAGGGCTGAATCCACACTGATCCTGTCTGACATTCCCAGGGCTGAATCCGCACTGATCCTGTCTGACATTCCCAGGAATGAATCCACACTGATCCTGTCTGACATTCCCAGGAATGAATCCACACTGATCCTGTCTGACATTCCCAGGGCTGAATCCACACTGATCCTGTCTGACATTCCCAGGGCTGAATCCACACTGATCCTGTCTGACATTCCCAGGAATGAATCCACACTGATCCTGTCTGACGTTCCCAAGACTGAATCCACACTGATCCTGTCTGATGTTCCCAGGAATGAATCCACACTGATCCTGTCTGACGTTCCCACGACTGAATCACACTGATCATGTCTGACGTTCCCAGGACTGAATCCACACTGATCCTGTCTGACATTCCCAGGGCTGAATCCACACTGATCCTGTCTGACATTCCCAGGGCTGAATCCACACTGATCCTATCGGACATTCCCAGGGCTGAATCCACACTGATCCTGTCTGAGATTCCCAGGGCTGAATCCACACTGATCCTGTCTGACATTCCCTGGGCTGAATCCACACTGATCCTGTCTGACATTCCCAGGGCTGAATCCACACTGATCCTGTCTGACATTCCCAAGAATGAATCCGCACTGATCCTGTCTGTCATTCCCAGGAATGAATCCACACTGATCCTGTCTGACATTCCCAGGGCTGAATCCACACTGATCCTGTCTGACATTCCCAGGGCTGAATCCGCACTGATCTTGTCTGACATTCCCAGGGCTGAATCCGCACTGATCCTGTCTGACATTCCCAGGAATGAATCCACACTGATCCTGTCTGACATTCCCAGGGCTGAATCCGCACTGATCTTGTCTGACATTCCCAGGAATGAATCCACACTGATCCTGTCTGACATTCCCAGGGCTGAATCCGCACTGATCTTGTCTGACATTCCCAGGGCTGAATCCGCACTGATCCTGTCTGACATTCCCAGGAATGGATCCACACTGATCCTGTCTGACATTCCCAGGAATGAATCCACACTGATCTGTCTGACATTCCCAGGGCTGAATCCGCACTGATCCTGTCTGACATTCCCAGGAATGAATCCACACTGATCTTGTCTGACATTCCCAGGGCTGAATCCACACTGATCCTGTCTGACATTCCCAGGGCTGAATCCGCACTGATCCTGTCTGACATTCCCAGGAATGAATCCACACTGATCCTGTCTGACATTCCCAGGGCTGATTCCGCGCTGATCTTGTCTGACATTCCCAGGAATGAATCCACACTGATCCTGTCTGACATTCCCAGGAATGAATCCACACTGATCCTGTCTGACGTTCCCACGACTGAATCCACACTGATCCTGCCTGACATTCCCAGGACTGAATCCACACTGATCCTGTCTGACGTTCCCAGGGCTGAATCCACGCTAATCCTGTCTGACATTCCCAGGGCTGAATCCACACTGATCCTGTCTGACATTCCCAGGGCTGAATCCGCACTGATCTTGTCTGACATTCCCAGGAATGAATCCACACTGATCCTGTCTGACGTTCCCAGGAATGAATCCAAACTGATCCTGTCTGACATTCTCAGGAATGAATCCACACTGATCCTGTCTGACATTCCCAGGGCTGAATCCACACTGATCCTGTCTTACATTCCCAGGAATGAATCCACACTGATCCTGTCTGACATTCCCAGGGCTGAATCCACACTGATCCTGTCTGACATTCCCAGGGCTGAATACCCACTGATCCTGTCTGACATTCCCAGGGCTGAATCCACACTGAACCTGTCTGACATTCCCAGGAATGAATCCACACTGATCCTGTCTGACATTCCCAGGGCTGAATCCACACTGATCCTGTCTGACATTCCCAGGAATGAATCCACACTGATCCTGTCTGACGTTCCCAGGAATGAATCCACACTGATCCTGTCTGACGTTCCCAGGGCTGAATCCACACTGATCCTGTCTGACGTTCCCAGGACTGAATCCACACTGATCCTTTCTGACATTCCCAGGGCTGAATCCACACTGATCCTGTCTGACGTTCCCAGGAATGAATCCACACTGATCCTGTCTGACATTCCCAGGGCTGAATCCACACTGATCCTGCCTGACATTCCCAGGAATGAATCCACACTGATCCTGTCTGACATTCCCAGGAATGAATCCACACTGATCCAGTCTGACTTTCCCAGGAATGAATCCACACTGATCCTGTCTGACATTCCCAGGACTGAATCCACACTGATCCTGTCTGACATTCCCAGGAATGAATCCACACTGATCCTGTCTGACATTCCCAGGAATGAATCCACACTGATCCTGTCTGACGTTCCCAGGGCTGAATCCACACTGATCCTGTCTGACGTTCCCAGCACTGAAACCACACTGATCCTGTCTGACATTCCCAGGATTTAATCCACACTGATCCTGTCTGACATTCCCAAGGCTGAATCCACACTGATCCTGTCTGACATTCCCAGGACTGAATCCACACTGATCCTGCCTGACATTCCCAGGGCTGAATCCACACTGATCCTGTCTGACATTCCCAGGACTGAATCCACACTGATCCTGTCTGACATTCCCAGGGCTGAATACACACTGATCCTGTCTGACATTCCCAGGAATGAATCCACACTGATGCTGTCTGACATTCCCAGGGCTGAATCCACACTGATCCAGTCTGACATTCCCAGGGCTGAATCCACACTGATCCTGACTGACATTCCCAGGGCTGAATCCACACTGATCCTGACTGAAATTCCCAGGGCTGAATCCACACTGATCCTGTCTGACATTCCCAGGAATGAATCCACACTGAACCTGTCTGACATTCCCAGGGCTGAATCCACACTGATCCTGTCTGAGATTCCCAGGGCTGAATCCACAGTGATCCTGTCTGACGTTCCGAGGGCTAAATCCACACTGATCCTGTCTGACATTCCCAGGAATGAATCCACACTGATCCTGTCTGACATTCCCAGGGCTGAATCCACACTGATCCAGTCTGACATTCCCAGGGCTGAATCCACACTGATCCTGTCTGACATTCCCAGGAATGAATCCACATTGATCCTGTCTGACATTCCCAGGGCTGAATCCACACTGATCCTGTCTGACATTCCCAGGGCTGAATCCACACTGATCCTGTCTGACATTCCCAGGAATGAATCCACACTGATCCTGTCTGACATTCCCAGGGCTGAATCCACACTGATCCTGTCTGACATTCCCAGGGCTGAATCCACACTGATCCTGTCTGACATTCCCAGGAATGAATCCACACTGATCCTGTCTGACGTTCCCAAGACTGAATCCACACTGATCCTGTCTGACGTTCCCAGGAATGAATCCACACTGATCCTGTTCGACGTTCCCACGACTGAATCACACTGATCATGTCTGACGTTCCCAGGACTGAATCCACACTGATCCTGTCTGACATTCCCAGGGCTGAATCCACACTGATCCTGTCTGACATTCCCAGGGCTGAATCCACACTGATCCTATCGGACATTCCCAGGGCTGAATCCACACTGATCCTGTCTGAGATTACCAGGGCTGAATCCACACTGATCCTGTCTGACATTCCCTGGGCTGAATCCACACTGATCCTGTCTGACATTCCCAGGGCTGAATCCACACTGATCCTGTCTGACATTCCCAAGAATGAATCCGCACTGATCCTGTCTGTCATTCCCAGGAATGAATCCACACTGATCCTGTCTGACATTCCCAGGGCTGAATCCACACTGATCCTGTCTGACATTCCCAGGGCTGAATCCGCACTGATCTTGTCTGACATTCCCAGGGCTGAATCCGCACTGATCCTGTCTGACATTCCCAGGAATGAATCCACACTGATCCTGTCTGACATTCCCAGGGCTGAATCCGCACTGATCTTGTCTGACATTCCCAGGAATGAATCCACACTGATCCTGTCTGACATTCCCAGGGCTGAATCCGCACTGATCTTGTCTGACATTCCCAGGGCTGAATCCGCACTGATCCTGTCTGACATTCCCAGGAATGGATCCACACTGATCCTGTCTGACATACCCAGGAATGAATCCACACTGATCTGTCTGACATTCCCAGGGCTGAATCCGCACTGATCCTGTCTGACATTCCCAGGAATGAATCCACACTGATCTTGTCTGACATTCCCAGGGCTGAATTACACTGATCCTGTCTGACATTCCCAGGGCTGAATCCGCACTGATCCTGTCTGACATTCCCAGGAATGAATCCACACTGATCCTGTCTGACATTCCCAGGGCTGATTCCGCGCTGATCTTGTCTGACATTCCCAGGAATGAATCCACACTGATCCTGTCTGACATTCCCAGGAATGAATCCACACTGATCCTGTCTGACGTTCCCACGACTGAATCCACACTGATCCTGCCTGACATTCCCAGGACTGAATCCACACTGATCCTGTCTGACGTTCCCAGGGCTGAATCCACGCTAATCCTGTCTGACATTCCCAGGGCTGAATCCACACTGATCCTGTCTGACATTCCCAGGGCTGAATCCGCACTGATCCTGTCTGACATTCCCAGGAATGAATCCACACTGATCCTGTCTGACATTCCCAGGAATGAATCCACACTGATCCTGTCTGACATTCCCAGGGCTGAATCCACACTGATCCTGTCTGACATTCCCAGGGCTGAATCCACACTGATCCTGTCTGACATTCCCAGGAATGAATCCACACTGATCCTGTCTGACGTTCCCAAGACTGAATCCACACTGATCCTGTCTGATGTTCCCAGGAATGAATCCACACTGATCCTGTCTGACGTTCCCACGACTGAATCACACTGATCATGTCTGACGTTCCCAGGACTGAATCCACACTGATCCTGTCTGACATTCCCAGGGCTGAATCCACACTGATCCTGTCTGACATTCCCAGGGCTGAATCCACACTGATCCTATCGGACATTCCCAGGGCTGAATCCACACTGATCCTGTCTGAGATTCCCAGGGCTGAATCCACACTGATCCTGTCTGACATTCCCTGGGCTGAATCCACACTGATCCTGTCTGACATTCCCAGGGCTGAATCCACACTGATCCTGTCTGACATTCCCAAGAATGAATCCGCACTGATCCTGTCTGTCATTCCCAGGAATGAATCCACACTGATCCTGTCTGACATTCCCAGGGCTGAATCCACACTGATCCTGTCTGACATTCCCAGGGCTGAATCCGCACTGATCTTGTCTGACATTCCCAGGGCTGAATCCGCACTGATCCTGTCTGACATTCCCAGGAATGAATCCACACTGATCCTGTCTGACATTCCCAGGGCTGAATCCGCACTGATCTTGTCTGACATTCCCAGGAATGAATCCACACTGATCCTGTCTGACATTCCCAGGGCTGAATCCGCACTGATCTTGTCTGACATTCCCAGGGCTGAATCCGCACTGATCCTGTCTGACATTCCCAGGAATGGATCCACACTGATCCTGTCTGACATTCCCAGGAATGAATCCACACTGATCTGTCTGACATTCCCAGGGCTGAATCCGCACTGATCCTGTCTGACATTCCCAGGAATGAATCCACACTGATCTTGTCTGACATTCCCAGGGCTGAATCCACACTAATCCTGTCTGACATTCCCAGGGCTGAATCCGCACTGATCCTGTCTGACATTCCCAGGAATGAATCCACACTGATCCTGTCTGACATTCCCAGGGCTGATTCCGCGCTGATCTTGTCTGACATTCCCAGGAATGAATCCACACTGATCCTGTCTGACATTCCCAGGAATGAATCCACACTGATCCTGTCTGACGTTCCCACGACTGAATCCACACTGATCCTGCCTGACATTCCCAGGACTGAATCCACACTGATCCTGTCTGACGTTCCCAGGGCTGAATCCACGCTAATCCTGTCTGACATTCCCAGGGCTGAATCCACACTGATCCTGTCTGACATTCCCAGGGCTGAATCCGCACTGATCTTGTCTGACATTCCCAGGAATGAATCCACACTGATCCTGTCTGACGTTCCCAGGAATGAATCCAAACTGATCCTGTCTGACATTCTCAGGAATGAATCCACACTGATCCTGTCTGACATTCCCAGGGCTGAATCCACACTGATCCTGTCTTACATTCCCAGGAATGAATCCACACTGATCCTGTCTGACATTCCCAGGGCTGAATCCACACTGATCCTGTCTGACATTCCCAGGGCTGAATACCCACTGATCCTGTCTGACATTCCCAGGGCTGAATCCACACTGAACCTGTCTGACATTCCCAGGAATGAATCCACACTGATCCTGTCTGACATTCCCAGGGCTGAATCCACACTGATCCTGTCTGACATTCCCAGGAATGAATCCACACTGATCCTGTCTGACGTTCCCAGGAATGAATCCACACTGATCCTGTCTGACGTTCCCAGGGCTGAATCCACACTGATCCTGTCTGACGTTCCCAGGACTGAATCCACACTGATCCTTTCTGACATTCCCAGGGCTGAATCCACACTGATCCTGTCTGACATTCCCAGGGCTGAATACCCACTGATCCTGTCTGACATTCCCAGGGCTGAATCCACACTGAACCTGTCTGACATTCCCAGGAATGAATCCACACTGATCCTGTCTGACATTCCCAGGGCTGAATCCACACTGATCCTGTCTGACATTCCCAGGAATGACTCCACACTGATCCTGTCTGACATTCCCAGGAATGAATCCACACTGATCCTGTCTGACGTTCCCAGGGCTGAATCCACACTGATCCTGTCTGACGTTCCCAGGACTGAATCCACACTGATCCTGTCTGACATTCCCAGGGCTGAATCCACACTGATCCTGTCTGACATTCCCAGGACTGAATCCACACTGATCCTGTCTGACATTCCCAGGGCTGAACCCACACTGATCCTGTCTGACATTCCCAGGACTGAATCCGCACTGATCCTGTCTGACATTCCCAGGAATGAATCCACACTGACCCTGTCTGACATTCCCAGGAATGAATCCACACTGATCCTGTCTGACATTCCCAGGGCTGAATCCACACTGATCCTGTCTGACATTCCCAGGAATGAATCCACACTGATCCTGTCTGACATTCCCAGGAATGAATCCACAATGATCCTGCCTGACATTCACAGCACTGAATCCACCCTGATCCTGTCTGACATTCCCAGGACTTAATCCACACTGATCCTGACTGACATTCCCAGGAATGAATCCACAATGATCCTGCCTGACATTCACAGCACTGAATCCACACTGATCCTGTCTGACATTCCCAGGACTTAATCCACACTGATCCTGTCTGACATTCTCAGGACTTAATCCACACTGATCCTGTCTGACATTCCCAGGACTGAATCCACACTGATCCTGTCTGACATTCCCAGGGCTGAATCCACACTGATCCTGTCTGACATTCCCAGGAATGAATCCACACTGATCCTGTCTGACATTCCCAGGGCTGAATCCACACTGATCCTGTCTGACATTCCCAGGAATGAACCCACACTGATCCTGTCTGACATTCCCAGGAATGAATCCACACTGATCCTGTCTGACATTCTCAGGACTTAATCCACACTGATCCTGTCTGACATTCCCAGGACTTAATCCACACTGATCCTGTCTGACATTCCCAAGGCTAAATCCACACTGATCCTGTCTGACATTCCCAGGAATGAATCCACACGGATCCTGTCTGACATTCCCAGGAATGAATCCACACTGATCCAGTCTGACGTTCCCAGGACTGAATCCACCCTGATCCTGTCTGACATTCCCAGGAATGAATCCACACTGATCCTGTCTGACATTCCCAGGAATGAATCCACACTGATCCTGTCTGACATTCCCATGGCTGAATCCACACTGAACCTGTCTGACGTTCCCAGGAATGAATCCACACTGATCCTGTCTGACATTCCCAGGGCTGAATCCACACAGATCCTGCCTGACATTCCCAGGAATGAATCCACACTGATCCTGTCTGACATTCCCAGGAATGAATCCACACTTATCCTGTCTGACATTCCCAGGAATGAATCCACACTGATCCTGTCTGACATTCCCAGGACTGAATCCACACTGATCCTGTCTGACATTCCCAGGAATGAATCCACACTGATCCTGTCTGACATTCCCAGGAATGAATCCACACTGATCCTGTCTGACGTTCCCAGGGCTGAATCCACACTGATCCTGTCTGACATTCCCAAGGCTGAATCCACACTGATCCTGTCTGACATTCCCAGGAATGAATCCACACTGATCCTGTCTGACATTCCCAGGACTGAATCCACACTGATCCTGCCTGACATTCCCAGGGCTGAATCCACAATGATTCTGTCTGACATTCCCAGGACTGAATCCACACTGATCCTGTCTGACATTCCCAGGGCTGAATACACACTGATCCTGTCTGACATTCCCAGGGCTGAATCCACACTGATCCTCTCTGACATTCCCAGGAATGAATCCACACTGATCTTGTCTGACATTCCCAGGGCTGAATCCACACTGATCCAGTCTGACATTCCCAGGGCTGAATCCACACTGATCCTGTCTGACATTCCCAGGAATGAATCCACACTGATCATGTCTGACATTCCCAGGGCTGAATCCACGCTGATCCTGCCTGACATTCCCAGGGCTGAATCCACACTGATCCTGTCTGACATTCCCAGGACTGAATCCACACTGATCCTGTCTGACATTCCCAGGGCTGAATACACACTGATCCTCTCTGACATTCCCAGGAATGAATCCACACTGATCTTGTCTGACATTCCCAGGGCTGAATCCACACTGATCCAGTCTGACATTCCCAGGGCTGAATCCACACTGATCCTGTCTGACATTCCCAGGGCTGAATCCACACTGATACTGTCTGACATTCCCAGGGCTGAATCCACACTGATCCTGTCTGACATTCCCAGGAATGAATCCACACTGAACCTGTCTGACATTCCCAGGGCTGAATCCACACTGATCCTGTCTGACATTCCGATGGCTGAATCCACAGTGATCCTGTCTGACGTTCCGAGGGCTGAATCCACACTGATCCTGTCTGACATTCCCAGGATTGAATCCACACTGATCCTGTCTGACATTCCCAGGGCTGAATCCACACTGATCCAGTCTGACATTCCCAGGGCTGAATCCACACTGATCCTGTCTGACATTCCCAGGAAATAATCCACACTGATCATGTCTGACATTCCCAGGGCTGAATCCACACTCATCCTGTCTGACATTCCCAGTGCTGAATCCACACTGATCCTGTCTGACATTCCCAGGGCTGAATCCACACTGATCCTGTCTGACGTTCCCAGGACTGAATCCACACTGATCCTTTCTGACATTCCCAGTGCTGAATCCACACTGATCCTGTCTGACATTCCCAGGGCTGAATCCACACTGATCCTGTCGGACTTTCCCAGGGCTGAATCCACACTGATCCAGTCTGAGATTCCCAGGGCTGAATCCACACTGATCCTGTCTGACATTCCCTGGGCTGAATCCACACTGATCCTGTCTGACATTCCCAGGGCTGAATCCACACTGATCCTGTCTGACATTCCCAAGAATGAATCCGCACTGATCCTGTCTGTAATTCCCAGGAATGAATCCACACTGATCCTGTCTGACATTCCCAGGGCTGAATCCGCACTGATCTTGTCTGACATTCCCAGGAATGAATCCACACTGATCCTGTCTGACATTCCCAGGAATGAATCCACACTGATCCTGTCTGACGTTCCCACGACTGAATCCACACTGATCCTGTCTGACATTCCCAGGACTGAATCCACACTGATCCTCTCTGACATTCCCAGGGCTGAATCCACACTGATCCTGTCTGACATTCCCAGGGCTGAATCGACACTGATCCTGTCTGATGTTCCCAGGAATCAATCCACGCTGATCCTGTCTGTAATTCCCAGGGCTGAATCCACACTGATCCTGTCTGACATTCCCAGGGCTGAATCCGCACTGATCCTGTCTGACATTCCCAGCACTGAATCCAAACTGATCCTGTCTGACATTCCCAGGGCTGAATCCACACTGATCCTGTCTGACGTTCCCAGGAATGAATCCACACTGATCCTGTCTGACATTCTCAGGAATGAATCCACACTGATCCTGTCTGACATTCCCAGGGCTGAATCCACACTGATCCTGTCTTACATTCCCAGGAATGAATCCACACTGATCCTGTCTGACATTCCCAGGGCTGAATCCACACTGATCCTGTCTGACATTCCCAGGGCTGAATACACACTGATCCTGTCTGACATTCCCAGGGCTGAATCTACACTGATCCTGTCTGACATTCCCAGGAATGAATCCACACTGATCCTGTCTGATGTTCCCAGGAATGAATCCACACTGATCTTGTCTGACATTCCCAGGACTGAATCCTCACTGATCCTGTCTGACATTCCCAGGGCTGAATCCACACTGATCCTGTCTGACATTCCCAGGGCTGAATCCACACTGATCCTGTCTGACGTTCCCAGGAATTAATTCACACTGATCCTGTCTGACATTCCCAGGACTGAATCCTCACAGATCCTGTCTGACATTCCCAGGGCTGAATCCACACTGATCCTGTCTGACATTCCCAGGGCTGAATCCACACTGATCCTGTCTGACATTCTCAGGGCTGAATCCACACTGATCCTGTCTGGCATTCCCAGGACTGAATCCACACTGATCCTGTCTGACATTCCCAGGAATGAATCCACACTGCTCCTGTCTGACATTCCCAGGAATGAATCCACACTGATCCTGTCTGGCATTCCCGGTACTGAATCCACACTGATCCTGTCTGACATTCCCAGGAATGAATTCACACTGATCCTGTCTGACATTCCCAGGAATGAATCCACACTGATCCTGTCTGACATTCCCAGGGCTGAATCTACACTGATCCTGTCTGGCATTCCCAGCACTGAATCCACACTGATCCTGTCTGACATACCCAGGAATGAATTCACACCTATCTTGTCTGACATTCCCAGGAATGGATCCACACTGATCCTGTCTGACATTCCCAGGAATGAATCCACACTGATCCTGTCTGACATTCCCAGGGCTGAATCCACACTGATCCTGTCTGACATTCCCAGGAATGAATCCACACTGATCCTGTCTGACGTTCCCAGGAATGAATCCACACTGACCCTGTCTGACGTTCCCAGGGCTGAATCCACACTGATGCTGTCTGACATTCCCACGGCTGAATCCACACTGATCCTGTCTGACATTCCCAGGGCTGAATCCACACTGATCCTGTCTGACATTCCCAGGGCTGAATCCACACTGATCCTGTCTGACATTCCCAGGGCTGAATCCACACTGATCCTGTCTGACATTCCCAGGGCTGAATCCACAATGATCCTGTCTGATGTTCACAGGAATGAATTGACACTGATCCTGTCTGACATTCCCAGGGCTGAATTCACACTGATCCAGTCTGATATTCCCAGGGCTGAATCCACACTGATCCTGTCTGACATTCCCAGGGCTGAATCCACACTGATCCTGTCTGACATTCCCAGGGCTGAATCCACACTTATCCTGTCTGACATTCCCAGGGCTGAATCCACAATGATCCTGTCTGACATTCCCAGGGCTGAATCCACACTGATCCTGACTGACGTTCCCAGGACTGAATCCACATTGATCCTGTCTGACGTTCCCAGGACTGAATCCACACTGATCCTGTCTGACATTCCCAGGGCTGAATACACACTGATCCTGTCTGACATTCCCATGGCTGAATCCACACTGATCCTGTCTGACATTCCCAGGAATGAATCCACACTGATCCTGTCTGACATTCCCAGGAATGAATCCACACTGATCCTGTCTGACATTCCCAGGGCTGAATCCACACTGATCCTGTCTGACGTTCCCAGGAATGAATACAAACTGATCCTGTCTGACATTCCCAGGACTGAATCCACACTGATCCTGCCTGACATTCCCAGGAATGAATCCACACTGATCCTGTCTGACATTCCCAGGAATGAATCCACACTGTTCCTGTCTGACATTCCCAGGACTGAATCCACACTGATCCTGCCTGACATTCCCAGGAATGAATCCACACTGATCCTGTCTGAAGTTCCCAGGGCTGAATCCACACTGATCCTGTCTGACATTCCCAGGACTGAATCCACACTGATCCTGTCTGCTAGTCCCAGGAATGAATCCACACTGATCCTGTCTGTCTTTCCCAGGAATGAATCCGCACTGATCCTGTCTGACGTTCCCAGGAATGAATCCACACTGATCCTGTCTGACATTCCCAAGGCTGAATCCACACTGATCCTGTCTGACATTCCCAGGAATGAATCCACACTGATCCTGTCTGACATTCCCAGGCCTGAATCCACACTGATCCTGTCTGACGTTCCCCTGAATGAATCCACACTGATCCTGTCTGACATTCTCAGGGCTGAATCCACACTGATCCTGCCTGACATTCCCAGGAATGAATCCACACTGATCCTGTCTGACATTCACAGGAATGAATCCACACTGATCCTGTCTGACGTTCGCAGGAATGAATCCACACTGATCCTGTCTGACATTCACAGCACTGAATCCAGACTGATCCTGTCTGACATTCCCAGGACTGAATCCACACTGATCCTGTCTGACATTCCCAGGAATGAATCCACACTGATCCTGTCTGACATTCTCTGGACTGAATCCACACTGATCCTGTCTGACATTCCCAGGAATGAATCCACACAGATCCTGTCTGACATTCCCAGGAATGAATCCACACTGATCCTGTCTGACATTCTCTGGAATGAATCCACACTGATCCTGTCTGACATTCCCAGGACTGAATCCACACTGATCCTTTCTGTCGTTCCCAGGAATGAATCCACACTGATCCTGTCTGACATTCCCAGGAATGAATCCAAGCTGATCCTGTCTGACATTCTCTGGAATGAATCCACACTGATCCTGTCTGACATTCCCAGGACTGAATCCACACGGATCCTGTCTGATATTCCCAGGACTGAATCCACACTGATCCTGTCTGACATTCCCAGGGCTGAATCCACACTGATCCTGTCTGACATTCCCAAGGCTGAATCCACACTGATCCTGTCTGACATTCCCTGGGCTGGGTCCACACTGATCCTGTCTGACATTCCCAGGGCTGAATACACACTGATCCTGTCTGACATTCCCAGGAATGTATCCACACTGATCCTGTCTGACATTCCCAGGGCTGGGTCCACACTGATCCTGTCTGGCATTCCCAGGGCTCGGTCCACACTGATCCTGTCTGACATTCCCAGGGCTGAATCCACACTGATCCTGTCTGACATTCCCAGGAATGAATCCACACTGATCCTGTCTGACATTCCCAGGGCTGAATCCACACTGATCCTGTCTGACATTCCCAGGAATGAATCCACACTGATCCTTTCTGACATTCCCAGGGCTGGGTCCACACTGATCCTGTCTGACATTCCCAGGGCTGAATCCACACTGATCCTGTCTGACATTCACAGGACTGAATCCACACTGATCCTGTCTGAAGTTCCCAGGGCTGAATCCACTCTGATCCTGTCTGACATTCCCAAGGCTGAATCCACACTGATCCTGTCTGACATTCCCAGGAATGAATCCACACTGATCCTGTCTGACATTCCCAGGAATGAATCCACACTGATCCTGTCTGACATTCCCAGGGCTGAATCCACACTGATCCTTTCTGACATTCCCAGGAATGAATCCACACTGATCCTGTCTGACGTTCCCAGGAATGAATCCACACTGACCCTGTCTGACGTTCCCAGGGCTTAATCCACACTGATGCTGTCTGACATTCCCACGGCTGAATCCACACTGATCCTGTCTGACATTCCCAGGGCTGAATCCACACTGATCCTGTCTGACATTCCCAGGGCTGAATCCACACTGATCCTGTCTGACATTCCCAGGGCTGAATCCACACTGATCCTGTCTGACATTCCCAGGGCTGAATCCACACTGATCCTGTCTGATGTTCACAGGAATGAATTGACACTGATCCTGTCTGACATTCCCAGGGCTGAATTCACACTGATCCAGTCTGATATTCCCAGGGCTGAATCCACACTGATCCTGTCTGACATTCCCAGGGCTGAATCCACACTGATCCTGTCTGACATTCCCAGGGCTGAATCCACACTTATCCTGTCTGACATTCCCAGGGCTGAATCCACAATGATCCTGTCTGACATTCCCAGGGCTGAATCCACACTGATCCTGACTGACGTTCCCAGGACTGAATCCACATTGATCCTGTCTGACGTTCCCAGGACTGAATCCACACTGATCCTGTCTGACATTCCCAGGGCTGAATACACACTGATCCTGTCTGACATTCCCATGGCTGAATCCACACTGATCCTGTCTGACATTCCCAGGAATGAATCCACACTGATCCTGTCTGACATTCCCAGGAATGAATCCACACTGATCCTGTCTGACATTCCCAGGGCTGAATCCACACTGATCCTGTCTGACGTTCCCAGGAATGAATACAAACTGATCCTGTCTGACATTCCCAGGACTGAATCCACACTGATCCTGCCTGACATTCCCAGGAATGAATCCACACTGATCCTGTCTGACATTCCCAGGAATGAATCCACACTGTTCCTGTCTGACATTCCCAGGACTGAATCCACACTGATCCTGCCTGACATTCCCAGGAATGAATCCACACTGATCCTGTCTGAAGTTCCCAGGGCTGAATCCACACTGATCCTGTCTGACATTCCCAGGACTGAATCCACACTGATCCTGTCTGCTAGTCCCAGGAATGAATCCACACTGATCCTGTCTGTCTTTCCCAGGAATGAATCCACACTGATCCTGTCTGACCTTCCCAGGAATGAATCCACACTGATCCTGTCTGACATTCCCAAGGCTGAATCCACACTGATCCTGTCTGACATTCCCAGGAATGAATCCACACTGATCCTGTCTGACATTCCCAGGCCTGAATCCACACTGATCCTGTCTGACGTTCCCCTGAATGAATCCACACTGATCCTGTCTGACATTCTCAGGGCTGAATCCACACTGATCCTGCCTGACATTCCCAGGAATGAATCCACACTGATCCTGTCTGACATTCACAGGAATGAATCCACACTGATCCTGTCTGACGTTCGCAGGAATGAATCCACACTGATCCTGTCTGACATTCACAGCACTGAATCCAGACTGATCCTGTCTGACATTCCCAGGACTGAATCCACACTGATCCTGTCTGACATTCCCAGGAATGAATCCACACTGATCCTGTCTGACATTCTCTGGACTGAATCCACACTGATCCTGTCTGACATTCCCAGGAATGAATCCACACAGATCCTGTCTGACATTCCCAGGAATGAATCCACACTGATCCTGTCTGACATTCTCTGGAATGAATCCACACTGATCCTGTCTGACATTCCCAGGACTGAATCCACACTGATCCTTTCTGTCGTTCCCAGGAATGAATCCACACTGATCCTGTCTGACATTCCCAGGAATGAATCCAAGCTGATCCTGTCTGACATTCTCTGGAATGAATCCACACTGATCCTGTCTGACATTCCCAGGACTGAATCCACACGGATCCTGTCTGATATTCCCAGGACTGAATCCACACTGATCCTGTCTGACATTCCCAGGGCTGAATCCACACTGATCCTGTCTGACATTCCCAAGGCTGAATCCACACTGATCCTGTCTGACATTCCCTGGGCTGGGTCCACACTGATCCTGTCTGACATTCCCAGGGCTGAATACACACTGATCCTGTCTGACATTCCCAGGAATGTATCCACACTGATCCTGTCTGACATTCCCAGGGCTGGGTCCACACTGATCCTGTCTGGCATTCCCAGGGCTCGGTCCACACTGATCCTGTCTGACATTCCCAGGGCTGAATCCACACTGATCCTGTCTGACATTCCCAGGAATGAATCCACACTGATCCTGTCTGACATTCCCAGGGCTGAATCCACACTGATCCTGTCTGACATTCCCAGGAATGAATCCACACTGATCCTTTCTGACATTCCCAGGGCTGGGTCCACACTGATCCTGTCTGACATTCCCAGGGCTGAATCCACACTGATCCTGTCTGACATTCACAGGACTGAATCCACACTGATCCTGTCTGAAGTTCCCAGGGCTGAATCCACTCTGATCCTGTCTGACATTCCCAAGGCTGAATCCACACTGATCCTGTCTGACATTCCCAGGAATGAATCCACACTGAACCTCTCTGACATTCCCAGGAATGTATCCACACTGATCCTGTCTGACATTCCCAGAAATGAATCCACACTGATCCTGTCTGACGTTCCCAGGAATGAATCCACACTGATCCTGTCTGATGATCCCAGGAATGAATCCACACTGATCCTGCCTGACAGTCCCAGGGATGAATCCACACTGATCCTGCCTGACAGTCCCAGGAATGAATCCACACTGATCCTGTCTGACATTCCCAGGGCTGAATCCACACTGATCCTGTCTGATGATCCCAGGAATGAATCCACACTGAACCTCTCTGACATTCCCAGGAATGTATCCACACTGATCCTGTCTGACATTCCCAGGGCTGAATCCACACTGATCCTGTCTGACGTTCCCAGGAATGAATCCACACTGATCCTGTCTGATGATCCCAGGAATGAATCCACACTGATCCTGCCTGACAGTCCCAGGGATGAATCCACACTGATCCTGCCTGACATTCCCAGGAATGAATCCACACTGATCCTGTCTGACATTCCCAGGAATGAATCCACACTGATCCTGTCTGACGTTCCCAGGAATGAATCCACACTGATCCTGCCTGACATTCCCAGGAATGAATCCACACTGATCCTGTCTGACATTCCCAGGAATGAATCCACACTGATCCTGTCTGATGTTCCCAGGAATGAATCCACACTGATCCTGTCTGACGTTCGCAGGACTGAATCCACACTGATCCTGTCTGACATTCCCAGGAATGAATCCACACTGATCCTGTCTGACATTCCCAGGAATGAATCCACACTGATCCTGTCTGATGTTCCCAGGAATGAATCCACACTGATCCTGTCTGACGTTCGCAGGACTGAATCCACACTGATCCTGTCTGACATTCCCAGGAATGAATCCACACTGCTCCTGTCTGACATTCCCAGGACTGAATCCACACTGATCCTGTCTGACATTCCCAGGAATGAATCCACACTGATCCTGTCTGACATTCCCAGGAATGAATCCACACTGATCCTGTCTGACATTCCCAGGACTGAATACACACTGATCCTGTCTGACATTCCCAGGAATGAATCCACACTGATCCTGTCTGACATTCCTAGGAATGAATCCACACTGATCCTGTCTGACATTCCCAGGGCTGAATCCACACTGATCCTGTCTGACATTCCCAGGGCTGAATCCACACTGATCCTGTCTGACATTCCCAGGGCTGAATCCACACTGATCCTGTCTGACATTCCCAGGGCTGAATCCACACTGATACTGTCTGACATTCCCAGGGCTGAATCCACACTGATCCTGTCTGACATTCCCAGGAATGAATCCACACTGAACCTGTCTGACATTCCCAGGGCTGAATCCACACTGATCCTGTCTGACATTCCGAGGGCTGAATCCACAGTGATCCTGTCTGACGTTCCGAGGGCTGAATCCACACTGATCCTGTCTGACATTCCCAGGAATGAATCCACACTGATCCTGTCTGATATTCCCAGGGCTGAATCCACACTGATCCAGTCTGACATTCCCAGGGCTGAATCCACACTGATCCTGTCTGACATTCCCAGGAATGAATCCACACTGATCCTGTCTGACATTCCCAGGGCTGAATCCACACTCATCCTGTCTGACATTCCCAGTGCTGAATCCACACTGATCCTGTCTGACATTCCCAGGAATGAATCCACACTGATCCTGTCTGACATTCCCAGGGCTGAATTAACACTGATCCTGTCTGACATTCCCAGGAATGAATCCACACTGATCCTGTCTGACATTCCCAGGGCTGAAAACACACTGATCCTGTCTGACATTCCCACGACTGAATCACACTGATCCTGTCTGACGTTCCCAGGACTGAATCCACACTGATCCTGTCTGACATTCCCAGTGCTGAATCCACACTGATCCTGTCTGACATTCCCAGGGCTGAATCCACACTGATCCTGTCGGACTTTCCCAGGGCTGAATCCACACTGATCCTGTCTGAGATTCCCAGGGCTGAATCCAAACTGATCCTGTCTGACATTCCCTGGGCTGAATCCACACTGATCCTGTCTGACATTCCCAGGGCTGAATCCACACTGATCCTGTCTGACATTCCCAAGAATGAATCCGCACTGATCCTGTCTGTAATTCCCAGGAATGAATCCACACTGATCCTGTCTGACATTCCCAGGGCTGAATCCGCACTGATCTTGTCTGACATTCCCAGGAATGAATCCACACTGATCCTGTCTGACATTCCCAGGAATGAATCCACACTGATCCTGTCTGACGTTCCCATGACTGAATCCACACTGATCCTGTCTGACATTCCCAGGACTGAATCCACACTGATCCTCTCTGACATTCCCAGGGCTGAATCCACACTGATCCTGTCTGACATTCCAAGGGCTGAATCGACACTGATCCTGTCTGATGTTCCCAGGAATCAATCCACGCTGATCCTGTCTGACATTCCCAGGGCTGAATCCACACTGATCCTGTCTGACATTCCCAGGGCTGAATCCGCACTGATCCTGTCTGACATTCCCAGCACTGAATCCACACTGATCCTGTCTGACGTTCCCAGGACTGAATCCACACTGATCCTGTCTGACATTCCCAGTGCTGAATCCACACTGATCCTGTCTGACATTCCCAGGGCTGAATCCACACTGATCCTGTCGGACTTTCCCAGGGCTGAATCCACACTGATCCTGTCTGAGATTCCCAGGGCTGAATCCACACTGATCCTGTCTGACATTCCCTGGGCTGAATCCACACTGATCCTGTCTGACATTCCCAGGGCTGAATCCACACTGATCCTGTCTGACATTCCCAAGAATGAATCCGCACTGATCCTGTCTGTAATTCCCAGGAATGAATCCACACTGATCCTGTCTGACATTCCCAGGGCTGAATCCGCACTGATCTTGTCTGACATTCCCAGGAATGAATCCACACTGATCCTGTCTGACATTCCCAGGAATGAATCCACACTGATCCTGTCTGACGTTCCCACGACTGAATCCACACTGATCCTGTCTGACATTCCCAGGACTGAATCCACACTGATCCTCTCTGACATTCGCAGGGCTGAATACACACTGATCCTGTCTGATGTTCCCAGGAATCAATCCACGCTGATCCTGTCTGAGATTCCCAGGGCTGAATCCACACTGATCCTGTCTGACATTCCCAGGGCTGAATCCGCACTGATCCTGTCTGACATTCCCAGGGCTGAATCCACACGGATCCTGTCTGATATTCCCAGGACTGAATCCACACTGATCCTGTCTGACATTCCCAGGGCTGAATCCACACTGATCCTGTCTGACATTCCCAAGGCTGAATCCACACTGATCCTGTCTGACATTCCCTGGGCTGGGTCCACACTGATCCTGTCTGACATTCCCAGGGCTGAATACACACTGATCCTGTCTGACATTCCCAGGAATGTATCCACACTGATCCTGTCTGACATTCCCAGGGCTGGGCCCACACTGATCCTGTCTGGCATTCCCAGGGCTCGGTCCACACTGATCCTGTCTGACATTCCCAGGGCTGAATCCACACTGATCCTGTCTGACATTCCCAGGAATGAATCCACACTGATCCTGTCTGACATTCCCAGGGCTGAATCCACACTGATCCTGTCTGACATTCCCAGGAATGAATCCATACTGATCCTTTCTGACATTCCCAGGGCTGGGTCCACACTGATCCTGTCTGACATTCCCAGGGCTGAATCCACACTGATCCTGTCTGACATTCACAGGACTGAATCCACACTGATCCTGTCTGAAGTTCCCAGGGCTGAATCCACTCTGATCCTGTCTGACATTCCCAAGGCTGAATCCACACTGATCCTGTCTGACATTCCCAGGAATGAATCCACACTGAACCTCTCTGACATTCCCAGGAATGTATCCACACTGATCCTGTCTGACATTCCCAGGGCTGAATCCACACTGATCCTGTCTGACGTTCCCAGGAATGAATCCACACTGATCCTGTCTGATGATCCCAGGAATGAATCCACACTGATCCTGCCTGACAGTCCCAGGGATGAATCCACACTGATCCTGCCTGACATTCCCAGGAATGAATCCACACTGATCCTGTCTGACATTCCCAGGAATGAATCCACACTGATCCTGTCTGACGTTCCCAGGAATGAATCCACACTGATCCTGCCTGACATTCCCAGGAATGAATCCACACTGATCCTGTCTGACATTCCCAGGAATGAATCCACACTGATCCTGTCTGATGTTCCCAGGAATGAATCCACACTGATCCTGTCTGACGTTCGCAGGACTGAATCCACACTGATCCTGTCTGACATTCCCAGGAATGAATCCACACTGATCCTGTCTGACATTCCCAGGACTGAATCCACACTGATCCTGTCTGACATTCCCAGGAATGAATCCACACTGATCCTGTCTGACATTCCCAGGAATGAATCCACACTGATCCTGTCTGACATTCCCAGGACTGAATACACACTGATCCTGTCTGACATTCCCAGGAATGAATCCACACTGATCCTGTCTGACATTCCTAGGAATGAATCCACACTGATCCTGTCTGACATTCCCAGGGCTGAATCCACACTGATCCTGTCTGACATTCCCAGGGCTGAATCCACACTGATCCTGTCTGACATTCCCAGGGCTGAATCCACACTGATCCTGTCTGACATTCCCAGGGCTGAATCCACACTGATACTGTCTGACATTCCCAGGGCTGAATCCACACTGATCCTGTCTGACATTCCCAGGAATGAATCCACACTGAACCTGTCTGACATTCCCAGGGCTGAATCCACACTGATCCTGTCTGACATTCCGAGGGCTGAATCCACAGTGATCCTGTCTGACGTTCCGAGGGCTGAATCCACACTGATCCTGTCTGACATTCCCAGGAATGAATCCACACTGATCCTGTCTGATATTCCCAGGGCTGAATCCACACTGATCCAGTCTGACATTCCCAGGGCTGAATCCACACTGATCCTGTCTGACATTCCCAGGAATGAATCCACACTGATCCTGTGTGACATTCCCAGGGCTGAATCCACACTCATCCTGTCTGACATTCCCAGTGCTGAATCCACACTGATCCTGTCTGACATTCCCAGGAATGAATCCACACTGATCCTGTCTGACATTCCCAGGGCTGAATTAACACTGATCCTGTCTGACATTCCCAGGAATGAATCCACACTGATCCTGTCTGACATTCCCAGGGCTGAAAACACACTGATCCTGTCTGACATTCCCACGACTGAATCACACTGATCCTGTCTGACGTTCCCAGGACTGAATCCACACTGATCCTGTCTGACATTCCCAGTGCTGAATCCACACTGATCCTGTCTGACATTCCCAGGGCTGAATCCACACTGATCCTGTCGGACTTTCCCAGGGCTGAATCCACACTGATCCTGTCTGTGTATCCCAGGGCTGAATCCAAACTGATCCTGTCTGACATTCCCTGGGCTGAATCCACACTGATCCTGTCTGACATTCCCAGGGCTGAATCCACACTGATCCTGTCTGACATTCCCAAGAATGAATCCGCACTGATCCTGTCTGTAATTCCCAGGAATGAATCCACACTGATCCTGTCTGACATTCCCAGGGCTGAATCCGCACTGATCTTGTCTGACATTCCCAGGAATGAATCCACACTGATCCTGTCTGACATTCCCAGGAATGAATCCACACTGATCCTGTCTGACGTTCCCATGACTGAATCCACACTGATCCTGTCTGACATTCCCAGGACTGAATCCACACTGATCCTCTCTGACATTCCCAGGGCTGAATCCACACTGATCCTGTCTGACATTCCAAGGGCTGAATCGACACTGATCCTGTCTGATGTTCCCAGGAATCAATCCACGCTGATCCTGTCTGACATTCCCAGGGCTGAATCCACACTGATCCTGTCTGACATTCCCAGGGCTGAATCCGCACTGATCCTGTCTGACATTCCCAGCACTGAATCCACACTGATCCTGTCTGACGTTCCCAGGACTGAATCCACACTGATCCTGTCTGACATTCCCAGTGCTGAATCCACACTGATCCTGTCTGACATTCCCAGGGCTGAATCCACACTGATCCTGTCGGACTTTCCCAGGGCTGAATCCACACTGATCCTGTCTGAGATTCCCAGGGCTGAATCCACACTGATCCTGTCTGACATTCCCTGGGCTGAATCCACACTGATCCTGTCTGACATTCCCAGGGCTGAATCCACACTGATCCTGTCTGACATTCCCAAGAATGAATCCGCACTGATCCTGTCTGTAATTCCCTGGAATGAATCCACACTGATCCTGTCTGACATTCCCAGGGCTGAATCCGCACTGATCTTGTCTGACATTCCCAGGAATGAATCCACACTGATCCTGTCTGACATTCCCAGGAATGAATCCACACTGATCCTGTCTGACGTTCCCACGACTGAATCCACACTGATCCTGTCTGACATTCCCAGGACTGAATCCACACTGATCCTCTCTGACATTCCCAGGGCTGAATCCACACTGATCCTGTCTGATGTTCCCAGGAATCAATCCACGCTGATCCTGTCTGACATTCCCAGGGCTGAATCCACACTGATCCTGTCTGACATTCCCAGGGCTGAATCCGCACTGATCCTGTCTGACATTCCCAGGGCTGAATCCACACTGATCCTGTCTGACGTTCCCAGGAATGAATCCACACTGATCCTGTCTGACATTCTCAGGAATGAATCCACACTGATCCTGTCTGACATTCCCAGGGCTGAATCCACACTGATCCTGTCTTACATTCCCAGGAATGAATCCACACTGATCCTGTATGACATTCCCAGGGCTGAATCCACACTGATCCTGTCTGACATTCCCAGGGCTGAATACACACTGATCCTGTCTGACATTCCCAGGGCTGAATCTACACTGATCCTGTCTGACATTCCCAGGAATGAATCCACACTGATCCTGTCTGATGTTCCCAGGAATGAATCCACACTGATCCTGTCTGACATTCCCAGGAATGAATCCACATTGATCCTGTCTGACATTCCCAGGAATGAATCCACACTGATCCTGTCTGACATTCCCAGGGCTGAATACACACTGATCCTGTCTGACATTCCCAGGAATGAATCCACACCGAACCTGTCTGACATTCCCAGGGCTGAATCCACACTGATCCTGTCTGACATTCCCAGGGCTGAATCCACACTGATCCTGCCTGACATTCCCAGGAATGAATCCACACCGATCCTGTGTGACATTCCCAGGGCTGAATCCACACTGATCCTGTCTGACATTCCCAGGAAGGAATCCACACTGATCCTGTCTGACATTCCCAGGAATGAATCCACACTGATCCTGTCTGACATTCCCAGGGCTGAATCCGCACTGATCCTGTCTGACATTCCCAGGAATGAATCCACACTGATCCTGTCTGACGTTCCCAGGAATTAATTCACACTGATCCTGTCTGACATTCCCAGGACTGAATCCTCACTGATCCTGTCTGACATTCCCAGGGCTGAATCCACACTGATCCTGTCTGACATTCCCAGGGCTGAATCCACACTGATCCTGTCTGACATTCTCAGGGCTGAATCCACACTGATCCTGTCTGGCATTCCCAGGACTGAATCCACACTGATCCTGTCTGACATTCCCAGGAATGAATCCACACTGCTCCTGTCTGACATTCCCAGGAATGAATCCACACTGATCCTGTCTGGCATTCCCGGGACTGAATCCACACTGATCCTGTCTGACATTCCCAGGAATGAATTCACACTGATCCTGTCTGACATTCCCAGGAATGAATTCACACTGATCCTGTCTGACATACCCAGGAATGAATTCACACTGATCTTGTCTGACATTCCCAGGAATGAATCCACACTGATCCTGTCTGACATTCCCAGGAATGAATCCACACTGATCCTGTCTGAAATCCCCAGGGCTGAATCCACACTGATCCTGTCTGACATTCCCAGGGCTGAATCCACACTGATCCTGTCTGACGTTCCCAGGAATTAATTCACACTGATCCTGTCTGACATTCCCAGGACTGAATCCTCACTGATCCTGTCTGACATTCCCAGGGCTGAATCCACACTGATCCTGTCTGACATTCCCAGGGCTGAATCCACACTGATCCTGTCTGACATTCTCAGGGCTGAATCCACACTGATCCTGTCTGGCATTCCCAGGACTGAATCCACACTGATCCTGTCTGACATTCCCAGGAATGAATCCACACTGCTCCTGTCTGACATTCCCAGGAATGAATCCACACTGATCCAGTCTGGCATTCCCAGGACTGAATCCACACTGATCCTGTCTGACATTCCCAGGAATGAATTCACACTGATCCTGTCTGACATTCCCAGGAATGAATTCACACTGATCCTGTCTGACATACCCAGGAATGAATTCACACTGATCTTGTCTGACATTCCCAGGAATGAATCCACACTGATCCTGCCTGACATTCCCAGGAATGAATCCACACTGATCCTGTCTGAAATTCCCAGGGCTGAATCCACACTGATCCTGTCTGACATTCCCAGGGCTGAATCCACACTGATCCTGTCTGACGTTCCCAGGAATTAATTCACACTGATCCTGTCTGACATTCCCAGGACTGAATCCTCACTGATCCTGTCTGACATTCCCAGGGCTGAATCCACACTGATCCTGTCTGACATTCCCAGGGCTGAATCCACACTGATGCTGTCTGACATTCTCAGGGCTGAATCCACACTGATCCTGTCTGGCATTCCCAGGACTGAATCCACACTGATCCTGTCTGACATTCCCAGGAATGAATCCACACTGATCCTGTCTGACATTCCCAGGAATGAATCCACACTGCTCCTGTCTGACATTCCCAGGAATGAATCCACACTGATCCTGTCTGGCATTCCCAGGAATGAATTCACACTGATCCTGTCTGACATTCCCAGGAATGAATTCACACTGATCCTGTCTGACATACCCAGGAATGAATTCACACTGATCTTGTCTGACATTCCCAGGAATGAATCCACACTGATCCTGTCTGACATTCCCAGGAATGAATCCACACTGATCCTGTCTGACATTCCCAGGGCTGAATCCACACTGATCCTGTCTGACATTCCCAGGGCTGAATCCACACTGATCCTGTCTGACATTCCCAGGGCTGAATCCACACTGATCCTGTCTGACATTCCCAGGGCTGAATCCACACTGATCCTGTCTGATGTTCACAGGAATGAATCCACACTGATCCTGTCTGACATTCCCAGGGCTGAATTCACACTGATCCAGTCTGATATTCCCAGGGCTGAATCCACACTGATCCTGTCTGACATTCCCAGGGCTGAATCCACACTGATCCTGTCTGACATTCCCAAGGCTGAATCCACACTGATCCTGTCTGACATTCCCAGGGCTGAATCCACACTGATCCTGTCTGACATTCCCAGGGCTGAATCCACACTGAACCTGACTGACGTTCCCAGGACTGAATCCACATTGATCCTGTCTGACGTTCCCAGGACTGAATCCACACTGATCCTGTCTGACATTCCCAGGGCTGAATACACACTGATCCTGTCTGACATTCCCATGGCTGAATCCACACTGATCCTGTCTGACATTCCCAGGAATGAATCCACACTGATCCTGTCTGACATTCCCAGGAATGAATCCACACTGATCCTGTCTGACATTCCCAGGGCTGAATCCACACTGATCCTGTCTGACGTTCCCAGGAATGAATCCAAACTGATCCTGTCTGACATTCCCAGGACTGAATCCACACTGATCCTGCCTGACATTCCCAGGAATGAATCCACACTGATCCTGTCTGACATTCCCAGGAATGAATCCACACTGATCCTGTCTGACATTCCCAGGAATGAATCCACACTGATCCTGTCTGAAGTTCCCAGGAATGAATCCACACTGATCCTGTCTGACATTCCCAGGGCTGAATCCACACTGATCCTGTCTGACATTCCCAGGGCTGAACCCGCACTGATCCTGTCTGACATTCCCAGGAATGAATCCACACTGATCCTGTCTGACATTCCCAGGAATGAATCCACACTGATCCTGCCTGACATTCCCAGGAATGAATCCACACTGATCCTGCCTGACATTCCCAGGAATGAATCCACACTGATCCTGTCTGAAGTTCCCAGGGCTGAATCCACACTGATCCTGTCTGACATTCCCAGGACTGAATCCACACTGATCCTTTCTGCTATTCCCAGGAATGAATCCACACTGATCCTGTCTGTCTTTCCCAGGAATGAATCCACACTGATCCTGTCTGTCTTTCCCAGGAATGAATCCACACTGATCCTGCCTGACAGTCCCAAGGCTGAATCCACACTGATCCTGTCTGACATTCCCAGGAATGAATCCACACTGATCCTGTCTGACATTCCCAGGCCTGAATCCACACTGATCCTGTCTGACGTTCCCAGGAATGAATCCACACTGATCCTGTCTGACATTCTCAGGGCTGAATCCACACTGATCCTGCCTGACATTCCCAGGAATGAATCCACACTGATCCTGTCTGACATTCACAGGAATGAATCCACACTGATCCTGTCTGACGTTCGCAGGAATGAATCCACACTGATCCTGTCTGACATTCCCAGGGCTGAATCCACACTGATCCTGTCTGACATTCCCAGGAATGAATCCACACTGATCCTGTCGGATGTTCGCAGGAATGAATCCACACTGATCCTGTCTGACATGCCCAGGAATGAATCCACACTGATCCTGTCTGACATTCCCAGGAATGAATCCACACAGATCCTGTCTGACGTTCCCAGGAATGAATCCACACTGATCCTGTCTGACATTCCCAGGAATGAATCCACACAGGTCCTGTCTGACATTCCCAGGACTGAATCCACATGGATCCTGTCTGATATTTCCAGGACTGAATCCACACTGATCCTGTCTGACATTCCCAGGGCTGAATCCACACTGATCCTGTCTGACATTCCCTGGGCTGAATCCACACTGATCCTGTCTGACATTCCCAGGGCTGGGTCCACACTGATCCTGTCTGACATTCCCAGGGCTGAATCCACACTGATCCTGTCTGACATTCCCAGGAATGAATCCACACTGATCCTGTCTGACGTTCCCAGGGCTGAATCCACACTGATCCTGTCTGACATTCCCAGGAATGAATCCACACTGATCCTGTCTGACATTCCCAGGAATGAATCCACACTGATCCTGTCTGACATTCCCAGGACTGAATCCACACTGATCCTGTCTGACATTCCCAGGAATGAATCCACACTGATCCTGTCTGACATTCCCAGGAATGAATCCACACTGATCCTGTCTGACATTCCTAGGAATGAATCCACACTGATCCTGTCTGACATTCCCAGGGCTGAATCCACACTGATCCTGTCTGACATTCCCAGGGCTGAATCCACACTGATCCAGTCTGACATTCCCAGGGCTGAATCCACACTGATCCTGTCTGACTTTCCCAGGAATGAATCCACACTGATCCTATCTGACATTCCCAGGACTGAATCCACACTGATCCTGTCTGACATTCCCAGGGATGAATCCACACTGATCCTGTCAGACATTCCCAAGGCTGAATCCACACTGATCCTGTCTGACATTCCCAGGAATGAGTCCACACTGATCCTGTCTGACATTCCCAGGACTGAATCCACACTGATCCTGTCTGACATTCCCAGGAATGAATCCACACTGATCCTGTCTGACATTCCCAGGAATGAATCCACACTGATCCTGTCTGACATTCCCAGGGCTGAATCCACACTGATCCTGTCTGACATTCCCAGGAATGAATCCACACTGATCCTGTCTGACATTCCCAGGAATGAATCCACACTGATCCTGTCTGACATTCCCAGGGCTGAATCCACACTGATCCTGTCTGACGTTCCCAGGAATGAATCCACACTGATCCTGTCTGACATTCCCAGGACTGAATCCACACTGATCCTGTCTGACATTCCCAGGAATGAATCCACACTGATCCTGTCTGACATTCCCAGGAATGACTCCACACTGATCCTGTCTGACATTCCCAGGGCTGAATCCACACTGATCCTGTCTGACATTCACAGGAATGAATCCACACTGATCCTGTCTGACATTCCGAGGAATGAATCCACACTGATCCTGTCTGACATTCCCAGGCTGAATCCACACTGATCCTGTCTGACGTTCCCAGGGCTGTATCCACACTGATCCTGTCTGACATTCCCAGGGCTGAATCCACACTGATCCTGTCTGACATTCCCAGGGCTGAATCCACACTGATCCTATCTGACATTCCCAGGAATGAATCCACACTGATCCTGTCTGACATTCCCAGTGCTGAATCCACACTGATCCTGTCTGACATTCCCAGGAATGAATCCACACTGATCCTGCCTGACATTCCCAGGAATGAACCCACACTGATCCTGTCTGACATTCCCAGGGCTGAATCCACACTGATCCTGTCTGACATTCCCAGTGCTGAATCCACACTGATCCTGTCTGACATTCCCAGGGCTGAATCCACACTGATCCTGTCTGACATTCCCAGGAATGAATCCACACTGATCCTGTCTGACATTCCCAGGGCTGAATCCACACTGATCCTGTCTGACATTCCCAGGGCTGAATCCACACTGATCCTATCTGACATTCCCGGGACTGAATCCACACTGATCCTGTCTGACATTCCCAGGAATGAATCCACACTGATAGTCTCTGTCATTCCCAGGGCTGAATCCACACTGATCCTGTCTGACATTCCCAGGAATGAATCCACACTGATAGTCACTGTCATTCCCAGGACTGAATCCACACTGATCCTGTCTGACATTCCCAGGGCTGAATCCACACTGATCCTGTCTGACATTCTCAGGGCTGAATCCACACTGATCCTGTCTGACATTCCCAGGGCTGAATCCACACTGCTCCTGTCTGACATTCCCAGGAAGGAATACACACTGATCCTGTCTGACATTCCCAGGGCTGAATCCAACTGATCCTGTCTGACATTCCCAGGGCTGAATCCACACTGCTCCTGTCTGACATTCCCAGGAATGAATCCACACTGATCCTGTCTGACATTCCCAGGGCAGAATCCACACTGCTCCTGTCTGACATTCCCAGGAATGAATCCACACTGATCCTCTCTGACATTCCCAGGGCTGATTCCACACTGATCCTGTCTGACATTCCCAGGACTGAATCCACACTGATCCTGTCTGACATTCCCAGGAATGAATCCACACTGATCCTGTCTGACATTCCCAGGAATGAATCCACACTGATCCTGTCTGACATTCCCAGGGCTGAATCCACACTGATCCTGTCTGACATTCCCAGGAATGAATCCACACTGATCCTGTCTGACATTCCCAGGACTAAATCCACACTGATCCTGTCTGACATTCCCGGGCTGAATCCACACTGATCCTGTCTGACATTCCCAGGAATGAATCCACACTGATCCTGTCTGACATTCCCAGGGCTGAATCCACACTGATCCTGTCTGACATTCCCAGGGCTGAATCCACACTGATCCTGTCTGACATTCCCAGGGCTGAATCCGCACTGATCCAGTCTGACATTCCCAGGGCTGAATCCACACTGATCCTGTCTGACATTCCCAGGGCTGAATCCACACTGATCCTGTCTGACATTCCCCGGGCTGAATCCACACTGATCCTGTCTGACATTCCCAGGAATGAATCCACACTGATCCTGTCTGACATTCCCACGGCTGAATCCAGACTGATCCTGTCTGACATTCCCAGGGCTGAATCCGCACTGATCCTGTCTGACGTTCCCAGGAATGAATCCACACTGATCCTGTCTGACATTCCCAGGGCTGAATCCACACTGATCCTGTCTGACATTCTCAGGATTGAATCCACACTGATCCTGTCTGACATTCCCAGGGCTGAATCCACACTGATCCTGTCTGACATTCTCAGGAATGAATCCACACTGATCCTGTCTGACATTCCCAGGACTGAATCCACACTGATCCTGTCTGACATGCCCAGGGCTGAATGCGCCCTGATCCTGTCTGACGTTCCCAGGAATGAATCCACACTGATCCTGTCTGACATTCCCAGGGCTGAATCCACACTGATCCTGTCTGACATTCCCAGGGCTGAATTAACACTGATCCTGTCTGACATTCCCAGGAATGAATCCACACTGATCCTGTCTGACATTCCCAGGGCTGAATCCACACTGATCCTGTCTGACATTCCCAGGAATGAATCCACACTGATCCTGTCTGACATTCCCCGGGCTGAATCCACACTGATCCTGTCTGACATTCCCAGGAATGAATCCACACTGAACCTGTCTGACATTCCCAGGGCTGAATCCACACTGATCCTGTCTGACATTCCCAGCACTGAATCCACACTGATCCTGTCTGACATTCCCAGGGCTGAATCCGCACTGATCCTGTCTGACATTCTCAGGAATGAATCCACACTGATCCTGTCTGACATTCCCAGGGCTGAATCCACACTGATCCTGTCTGACATTCTCAGGAATGAATCCACACTGATCCTGTCTGACATTCCCAGGGCTGAATCCACACTGATCCTGTCTGACATTCCCAGGGCTGAATCCACACTGATCCTGTCTGACATTCCCAGGAATGAATCCACACTGATCCTGTCTGACGTTCCCAGGGCTGAATCCGCACTGATCCTGTCTGACGTTCCCAGGGCTGAATCCACACTGATCCTGTCTGACATTTCCAGGGCTGAATCCACACTGATCCTGTCTGACATTCCCAGGAATGAATCCACACTGATCCTGTCTGACATTCCCAGGGCTGAATCCACACTGATCCTGTCTGACATTCCCAGTGCTGAATCCACACTGATCCTGTCTGACATTCCCAGGAATGAATCCACACTGATCCTGTCTGACATTCCCAGTGCTGAATCCACACTGATCCTGTCTGACATTCCCGGGAATGAATCCACACTGATCCTGTCTGACATTCCCAGGAATGAATCTACACTGATCCTCTCTGTCATTCCCAGGGCTGAATCCACACTGATCCTGTCTGACATTCCCAGGAATGAATCCACACTGATCCTGTCTGACATTCCCAGGGCTGAATCCACACTGATCCTGTCTGACATTCCCAGGGCTGAATCCACACTGATCCTGTCTGACATTCTCAGGAATGAATCCACACTGATCCTGTCTGACATTCCCAGGACTGAATCCACACTGATCCTGTCTGACATGCCCAGGGCTGAATGCGCACTGATCCTGTCTGACGTTCCCAGGAATGAATCCACACTGATCCTGTCTGACATTCCCAGGGCTGAATCCACACTGATCCTGTCTGACAGTCCCAGGGCTGAATTAACACTGATCCTGTCTGACATTCCCAGGAATGAATCCACACTGATCCTGTCTGACATTCCCAGGGCTGAATCCACACTGATCCTGTCTGACATTCCCAGGAATGAATCCACACTGATCCTGTCTGACATTCCCAGGGCTGAATCCACACTGATCCTGTCTGACATTCCCAGGGCTGAATCCACACTGATCCTGTCTGACATTCCCAGGAATGAATCCACACTGATCCTGTCTGACGTTCCCAGGGCTGAATCCGCACTGATCCTGTCTGACGTTCCCAGGGCTGAATCCACACTGATCCTGTCTGACATTTCCAGGGCTGAATCCACACTGATCCTGTCTGACGTTCCCAGGAATGAATCCACACTGATCCTGTCTGACATTCCCAGGGCTGAATCCACACTGATCCTGTCTGACATTCCCAGTGCTGAATCCACACTGATCCTGTCTGACATTCCCAGGAATGAATCCACACTGATCCTGTCTGACATTCCCAGTGCTGAATCCACACTGATCCTGTCTGACATTCCCGGGAATGAATCCACACTGATCCTGTCTGACATTCCCAGGAATGAATCTACACTGATCCTCTCTGTCATTCCCAGGGCTGAATCCACACTGATCCTGTCTGACATTCCCAGGAATGAATCCACACTGATCCTGTCTGACATTCCCAGGGCTGAATCCACACTGATCCTGTCTGACATTCCCAGGGCTGAATCCACACTGCTCCTGTCTGACATTCCCAGGAATGAATCCACACTGATCCTGTCTGACATTCCCAGGGCTGAATCCACACTGATCCTGTCTGACATTCCCAGGAATGAATCCACACTGATCCTCTCTGACATTCCCAGGGCTGAATCCACACTGATCCTGTCTGACATTCCCAGGACTGAATCCACACTGATCCTGTCTGACATTCCCATGGCTGAATCCACACTGATCCTGTCTGACATTCCCAGGAATGTATCCACACTGATCCTCTATGACATTCACCGGGCTGAATCCACACTGATCCTGTCTGACATTCCCAGGAATGAATCCACACTGATCCTGTCTGACGTTCCCAGGAATGAATCCACACTGATCCTGTCTGACATTCCCAGGGCTGAATCCACACTGATCCTGTCTGACATTCCCAGGGCTGAATCCACACTGCTCCTGTCTGACATTCCCAGGAATGAATCCACACTGATCCTGTCTGACATTCCCAGGGCTGAATCCACACTGATCCTGTCTGACATTCCCAGGAATGAATCCACACTGATCCTCTCTGACATTCCCAGGGCTGAATCCACACTGATCCTGTCTGACATTCCCAGGAATGAATCCACACTGATCCTGTCTGACGTTCCCAGGAATGAATCCACACTGATCCTGTCTGACATTCCCAGGGCTGAATCCACACTGATCCTGTCTGACATTCCCAGGAATGAATCCACACTGATCCTGTCTGACGTTCCCAGGAATGAATCCACACTGATCCTGTTTGACATTCCCAGGGCTGAATCCACACTGATCTTGTCTGACATTCCCAGGAATGAATCTACACTGATCCTGTCTGACATTCCCAGGGCTGAATCCACACTGATCCTGTCTGACATTCCCAGGGCTGAATCCACACTGATCCTGTCTGACATTCCCAGGGCTGAATCCACACTGATCCTGTCTGACGTTCCCAGGAATGAATCCACACTGGTCCTGTCTGACATTCCCAGGGCTGAATCCACACTGATCCTGTCTGACATTCCCAGGAATGAATCCACACTGATCCTGTCTGACGTTCCCAGGAATGAATCCACACTGATCCTGTTTGACATTCCCAGGGCTGAATCCACACTGATCTTGTCTGACATTCCCAGGAATGAATCTACACTGATCCTGTCTGACATTCCCAGGGCTGAATCCACACTGATCCTGTCTGACATTCCCAGGGCTGAATCCACACTGATCCTGTCTGACATTCCCAGGGCTGAATCCACACTGATCCTGTCTGACATTCCCAGGAATGAATCCACACTGATCCTGTCTGACGTTCCCAGGAATGAATCCACACTGATCCTGTTTGACATTCCCAGGGCTGAATCCACACTGATCTTGTCTGACATTCCCAGGAATGAATCTACACTGATCCTGTCTGACATTCCCAGGGCTGAATCCACACTGATCCTGTCTGACATTCCCAGGGCTGAATCCACACTGATCCTGTCTGACAGTCCCAGGACTGAATCCACACTGATCCTGTCTGACATTCCCAGGGCTGAATCCACACTGATCCTGTCTGACATTCCCAGGGCTGAATCCACACTGATCCTGTCTGACATTCCCAGGGCTGAATCCAACTCTTGCTCGTGTTGCTCAGTCCAAATAGAATCTGTTGTTTTGTGCTCGAGATCAGGTAGATGTGTTGTTTTTCCTGACAGGTTTGGAATGAATTTCCCCACAAAATTGATCATCCCCATCACCCTTAAAATGTCTTTCTTGTGGTGTGGTTTTGACATGTTGAGAATGAATTGGATTTTGTCCTTGTCAGTTTCAATGCGGTGGGATGAGCGTTTGTTGCCTCCTCAGTTACTCCAAATTGGGATTTTATTTGTTGAGCTTCAGCCCATTTCTCCTGACGCTGGTTAGAACTTTAAACAACCTTGTCTTGTGCCCTTGTATGGTTGAGCCCCAAACGATGATATCGTCCACGTAGACATGTACACGTTCCATTACTTCGATAATGTGCTTCATGACACGGGGAAAATTTTCTGACGCCGAAATAATGCCAAACAGCATTCTGGGAAAGCAGCAATGTTTAAATGGTGTACTGAACGTGAAGTATTTTGTACTTTGTTCCTCGCGCTTTAGTTGCCAGAAACCCTGAGATGTGTCAAGTTTCGCAATGAATTGTCCATCAGCCATGCCGGATGTGATTTCCTCACGCTTTGTATTTGGTAATGTTCTCTTTTGATATTCTCGGTAAGATCGGACCCATGCATATGCAAGTATCGCCATTAGGGTTAACCCTAACCCTAACCCATTCTTTTTCTTTACACAAAGGAGTTTATCCAATCGGCAGGTTCTTCTATCTTTCTGATTACTTTTAGTTTTGTCATTCTGTCCAGATCCTTTTTGAGGTGATCTCGAAGAAGTGCAGGTACTCCTCTTGGTGTATCACAGATTTAGCATCCTTGAGTTGTATCTTGTAGGAAATGGTGGTGTACCAAGATCTGTCAACACATCGCTGAATTTGTTGAATGTTCTCAGAATGTTCGGAGTGTTGATCCAATCCGTTGTGGATGCCATATACCAAGTGCACTCGACCACATTCTTCACAGGACTGAGTACCTAATAATGAATCCAAGCCCTCGGGTGCAACACAGAATGGGATGGAATAAACTGTGCTCCTCACCACCACACTCAGGTCACAAGCACCACAACATTTAATGCTTGAACCATTGTAATCCCTGAGAGATATTTTGTGATTTCTTCTAATCGGCCGAATGTTTAGATTTCTAAAATCAGTCATGCTGATTAAATTGACTTTGGCACCAGTATCTAACTTCAATCGGACCACTGTAACGTTCACTACAAGTGGTGGCAGCCATTTGTCCTCATCAACCGCATTTATGTTAAATGGAGGATCAGTTTGCATTTTTTTAAGTGCTGGACATTTTTTTTATGTCCCCCCCCCCCCCCAAATAAATGATTCTTCTCCGTTATTACTGCAACAAGCAATGATGTTTCATCGCTGGAGACTCTTCCCCCGTGCTGACCGATCCAAGGTTCAGCTGAGAGTGACAATTCTGAGCAAAGTGATTTGTTTGCTTTGCATCTGGAAGAAAACGCTGGACACGGCCTGAAATTTGTGCCCTTGAGCACATCTTTCGCACAGAAATACTTTGTCCCGATCCCTCACATTGGCGTGCAAAGAGCTGCAGTGCCTTTGCTGCCTTTTTTTTGGAAGGTTCCCGCCTTTTTGGAAAAGGGCGGTAACCGGATGCTTTCCTCCAATAAGCTGCCTCCTTTACTGTGAAATGTTTCAGAATGCTGCGCTACTAACCCCGTGAGCCTGACAAATCTTAACTGTGCCAAGGCCTGGGGCCCCCCCTTAACGGTGATCTGAACCAGTTCTATGCCCGCTTTGAGCAGTAGCCAATGTATCAGTGCCTCCCACCCCAACAGCCCTGGACACACCCGTACCCACCAGTACACCCTCAGGGGTAAAAGCTGCCTTCTTGAAAGTGAATCCGCGGAAAGCGACGGCCCCGACGGAGTCCCTGGCCGAGCACTCAGAGCCTGCGCAGACCAGCTGGCGAGTGTATTCGCAGATATCTTCACCACCTCCGCTCTGAGGTCCCCACCTCCTTCCAGAAGACCACCATAATACCAGCACCAAAGAAGGACAAGGTAGCCTGCCTCAACGACTACCGACCGGTGGCCCTGACGTCTGTTATCATGAAATGCTTCGAGCGGCTAGTCATGAGACGGATCAACGCCAGCCTCCCAGACAGTCTCGATCCACTGCAGCTTCCCTATCACCGCACCCGGCCACCACAGACACTATCTCCCTGGCTCAGCAGTCAACACTCGAACACCTCGACAAGTTCCGCCTCCAACACCATTATCCCGACAAGACTAATAACCAAACTCCGCAACCTTGGACTTGACCCCTCCCTGTGCAGCTGGATCCTCGACTTCCTCACCAACAGACCGCAATCTGTCAGGAGAGGCAACAGCACCTCCTCCACATAGTCCTCAACACCGGGGCCCCGCAAGGATGTGTGCTCAGTCCTCCACTGTACTCCCTGTATACACATGACTGTGTGGCAAGATTTAACTCCAATTAAATCAAAAGTTTGCCGATGATACGACTGTGGTGGGCCGTATCTCAAACAACGACGAATCAGACTACAGGAGGGAGATAGATCACTTGGTTGCAGGGTGCACCGAAACAACCTCTCTAATTGTCGGAACAAAGAACAAAGAAATGTACAGCACAGGAACAGGCCCTTCGGCCCTCCAAGCCCGTGCCGACCATGCTGCCCGACTAAACTACAATCTTCTACACTTCCTGGGTCCGTATCCTTCTATTCCCATCCTATTCATATATTTGTCAAGATGCCCATTAAATGTCACTATCGTCCCTGCTTCCACCACCTCCTCCGGTAGCGAGTTCCAGGCACCCACTACCCTCTGCGTAAAAAACTTGCCTCGTACATCTACCCTAAACCTTGCCCCTCTCACCTTAAACCTATGCCCCCTAGTAATTGACCCCTCTACCCTGGGGAAAAGCCTCTGACTATCCACTCTGTCTATGCCCCTCATAATTTTGTAGACCTCTATCAGGTCTCCCCTCAACCTCCTTCGTTCCAGTGAGAACAAACCGAGTTTATTCAATCGCTCCTCATAGCTAATGCCCTCCATACCAGGCAACATTCTGGTAAATCTCTTCTGCACCCTCTCTAAAGCCTCCACATCCTTCTGGTAGTGTGGCGACCAGAATTGAACACTATACTCCAAGTGTGGCCTAACTAAGGTTCTATACAGCTGCGACATGACTTGCCAATTCTTATACTCAATGCCCCGGCCAATGAAGGCAAGCATGCCGTATGCCTTCTTGACTACCTTCTCCACCTGTGTTGCCCCTTTCAATGACCTGTGGACCTGTACTCCTAGATCTCTTTGACTTTCAATACTCTTGAGGGTTCTACCATTCACTGTATATTCCCTACCTGCATTAGACCTTCCAAAATGCATTACCTCACATTTGTCCGGATTAAACTCCATCTGCCATCTCTCCGCCCAAGTCTCCAGACAACCTAAATCCTGCTGTATCCTCCGACAGTCCTCATCGCTATCCGCAATTCCACCAACCTTTGTGTCGTCTGCAAACTTACTAATCAGACCAGTTACATTTTCCTCCAAATCATTTATATATACTACAAAGAGCAAAGGTCCCAGCACTAATCCCTGTGGAACACCACTGGTCACAGCCCTCCAACTAGAAAAGCATCCCTCCACTGCTACTTTCTGCCTTCTATGGCCTAGCCAGTTCTGTATCCACCTTGCCAGCTCACCCCTGATCCCGTGTGACTTCACCTTTTGTACTAGTCTACCATGAGGGACCTTGTCAAAGGCCTTACTGAAGTCCATATAGACAACATCTACTGCCCTACCTGCATCAATCATCTTAGTGACCTCCTCGAAAAACTCTATCAAGTTAGTGAGACACGACCTCCCCTTCACAAAACCGTGCTGCCTCTCACTAATACGTCCATTTGCTTCCAAATGGGAGTAGATCCTGTCTCGAAGAATTCTCTCCAGTAATTTCCCTACCACTGAAGTAAGGCTCACCGGCCTGTAGTTCCCGGGATTATCCTTGCTACCCTTCTTAAACAGAGGAACAACATTGGCTATTCTCCAGTCCTCCGGGACATCCCCTGAAGACAGCGAGGATCCAAAGATTTCTGTCAAGGCCTCAGCAATTTCCTCTCCAGCCTCCTTCAGTATTCTGGGGTAGATCCCATCAGGCCCTGGGGACTTATCTACCTTAATATTTTTTAAGACACCCAACACCTCGTCTTTTTGGATCACAATGTGACCCAGGCTATCTACACACCCTTCTCCAGACTCAACAGCTACCAATTCCTTCTCTTTGGTGAATACTGATGCAAAGTATTCATTTAGTACCTCGCCCATTTCCTCTGGCTCCACACATAGATTCCCTTGCCTATCCTTCAGTGGGCCAACCCTTTCCCTGGCTACCCTCTTGCTTTTTATGTACGTGTAAAAAGCCTTGGGATTTTCCTTAACCCTATTTGCCAATGACTTTTCGTGACCCCTTCTAGCCCTCCTGACTCCTTGCTTAAGTTCCTTCCTACTTTCCTTATATTCCACGCAGGCTTCGTCTGTTCCCAGCCTTTTAGCCCTGACAAATGCCTCCTTTTTCTTTTTGACGAGGCCTACAATATCACTCGTCATCCAAGGTTGGATAGGGTGGACAGTGAGAGCCTTCTCCCGCAGATGGATATGGCTGGCACGACGGGACATAACTTTAAACTGAGGGGTAATAGATATAGGACAGAGGTCAGCGGTAGGTTCTTTACGCAAAGAGTAGTGAGGCCGTGGAATGCCCTACCTGCAACAGTAGTGAACTCGCCAACATTGAGGGCATTTAAAAGTTTATTGGATAAACATATGGATGATAATGGCATAGTGTAGGTTAGATGGCTTTTGTTTCGGTGCAACATCGTGGGCCGAAGGGCCTGTACTGCGCTGCATTGTTCTATGTTCTATGTTCCCGAAAATTGCCGTATTTGTCTTTCTTCCTCACAGGAACATGCCGGTCCTGTATTCCTTTCAACTGCCACTTGAAAGCCTCCCACATGTCAGTTGTTGATTTGCCCTCAAACATCCGCCCCCAATCTATGTTCTTCAGTTCCCGCCTAATATTGCTATAATTAGCCTTCCCCCAATTTAGCACATTCATCCTCGGACCACTCTTATCCTTGTCCACCAGTACTTTAAAACTTACTGAATTGTGGTCACTGTTACCGAAATGCTCCCCTACTGAAACATCTACCACCTGGTCGGGCTCATTCCCCAATACCAGGTCCAGTACCGCCCCTTCCCTAGTTGGACTGTCTTCATATTGTTTTAAGAAGCCCTCCTGGATGCTCCTTACAAACTCTGCCCCGTCTAAGCCCCTGGCACTAAGTGAGTCCCAGTCAATATTGGTGAAGTTGAAGTCTCCCATCACCACAACCCTGTTGTTTTTACTCTTTTCCAAAATCTGTCTACCTATCTGCTCCTCTATCTCCCGCTGGCTGTTGGGAGGCCTGTAATATACCCCCAACAGTGTGACTGCACCCTTCTTATTCCTGATCTCTACCCATATAGCCTCACTGCCCTCTGAGGTGTCCTCTCGCAGTACAGCTGTGATATTCTCCCGAACAAGTAGCGCAACTCCACCTCCCCTTTTACATCCCCCTCTATCCCGCCTGAAACATCTAAATCCTGGAACGTTTAGCTGCCAATCCTGCCCTTCCCTCAAACAGGTCTCTGTAATGGCAACAACATCATAGTTCCAAGTACTAATCCAAGCTCTAAGTTCATCTGCCTTACCCGTAATGCTCCTTGCATTAAAACATATGCACTTCAGGCCACCAGACCCGCTGTGTTCAGCAACTTCTCCCCGTCTGCTCTGCCTCAGAGCCACACTGTCCCTATTCCCTAGTTCTCCCTCAACGCTCTCACCTTCTGACCTATTGCTCCCGTGCCCACAGTGGAAAGACCAAGGAACTGATCATCGACTTCAGGAAGCTCAGCACGACCCACACTCCCGTCTGCATCAATGGCTCTGAAGTGGAGATGGTCGATAGCTTTAAGTTCCTGGGGGTCACCATCACCAACAGTCTGGTCCACTCACGTTGATGCAACAGTCAAGAAAGCCTAACAGCATCTCTACTTCCTACGGAAGCTAAAGAAATTCGGCATGTCTGCATCGACTCTCACAAACATCTACACTAGTGCCATAGAGAGCATCCTATCCGGCTGCACCACAGCCTGGCACGGCAACTGCTCGGCCCAAGATCGCAAGAAACTGTAGAGTGTGGTGAACTCAGCCCAACGCACCACACAAACCTGCCACCCTCACATTGATTCTGTCTACACCTCCTGCTGCCTCAGGAAGGCAGGCAGCATTATCAGAGACCCCTCCCACCCAGGCATTGGCATCTTCCAGACCCTCCCGTCAGGCGGAAGGTACAGAAATCTGAAGACCCGCACATCCAGACACAGGAACAGCTTCTTCCCCACAGCTACCAGACTCCTCAACGACTCCCCCTCAGACTGATCTGTTCCCTGTAAGAACACTATTCACGACGCCCTATGCTGCTCTTGTTCATGTATTTGCTTTGTTTGGCCCCTTGTTCCGCACTGTAACCAATCACTGTTTGTCGATGTACATTTGTCAATGTTCCCTGTCGATTATTCTTTTGTCTACTATGTACGTTCTGTGTACGTTCCCTCGGCCGCAGGAAAATACTTTTCACTGGACTTCGGTACATGTGACAATAAAAATCAATCAATCGCTCGATCTCCATCACTCTGATGATGATGATGTGTTTTGATCTGATCTCCATCACTCTGATGACAAACTGGGAAAAAGATTGTCTGACTCAAGGAATAAAATCAGCAATTGCTTTAATGGTGACACGTTGTGTAAATTGAACATTTGAAATGATGCCCGAATCTATGGATCTGTGTGAAGCAGCTCCGTGTGTTTTACTGCATCTGAAGCAGCTTGAACGTTCGCTGGATATTCAAAAGGATTTCCTGTCTGCATGTCCCAGCGTACAGGGACTTCATTAGACACCCTGAACAGAGCAGATAGATAACGTTAGTCTCAGTGTAACTGTTCCAGCTCTCCCTGATATCTCAATCTTCCATTACTGCTTACAGTGTCTTACTGCCCCCGTCACCTTGTCCAAACTGAACACAGAAAGATACCAACAGCATCACATTAGCCAAATAACCATCTTGAGCATTGTGAAGTTTAATGTTGCTTTGGACCACAGGAACTGCTGGGGAAGCGGTGGTGCAGGGGGTAATTACACACAGTAATAACGGGGGTGTTCTGGGGACTGGGCTCCAGACTGGCACCGAGAGAGCCGGGGTGGGGGCAGTTACGGCAGGTAATGCTCACCACCGGTAATGGTCAGCGTGAAGCCATTGTTGTGAAACACATCGGGCCTGACACGGCCTCCATGTCACTCCAGGCCCAGAGCAAGGTGGGTCACTCAGTCCCCCACGCCTGAGAGTGCCGCGTAAACCACGCAGGTCAAGAGGCCATCAGGGATGGGCAACAACTGTTGGCCCACCCAGCGACACTCCCATCCAGTTAAAAAATGAATGGGAAAAGGCGAAGAGACGCGGGGGGATTCACCGTCGGCCCACCGCTGAATCAGGTCAGGCAATTGGGCGGCAAATTCGTCGTGAGCCAAAATGGTGGCTGGTGCCAGGCTCCGTCGCCTCATCACGTACAGTAAACGCCGTTGGCATATCGATAGGGGGCCCGACCCGGTAGTCTGCGGGGTTTCCGCGATTCTGCACCTCCACCAGGAGCAATTCCCGACGGCCAGGTTCACTTGTGGTTTCAATGATGGTGGAACCGGCGCAGCGGCTGCGGAGGGAGAGAGAGGCGATACGGAAAGTGTCCAACGTCACCACAGTTTGCTGACAGTTGTGCCGCTATCTGGGGGGGGGGGGGCGGCTTCTGCCAGGGTCGGGGGGTAGTTGCCGGGGGGGGGGGTGGGACAGGAGACGGGCTGTGGGGTCTGGGTGGACTGGCACAGTAAGCTTCGTCTTATCTCTCGCTCAGAGATAAGCCAGTCCAGTTGCGGTGAATCTAAAGCAAGGTTTATTTCTTAAGAACACAATTTGGTACATTCACATGGAATTAACTGGAAAATGTTTTTCCCCGTGACTCTAGAAATGTCCTTGTAGCACCAATCAATATAAACAGAAACGACAAGAGAAAAGTGACTTCAGATTTACAAAATTAAAAGACATTTCAACAAAGGCCTTAAAAGTCATCTTTATCCTCCAATGGCTATAATAATAATTTTTAATCAGTTAGACGTATCACATTCTCAAGGGAATCCTTATCTGGATTTAGCCCCTTACTTAGTTTCAGTAGTTCTCGTTCTCAGCTGAGACCCCCTTGATTCGTTCAGGGAAGTGTCAGTCACTGAACAAGCGATTGGTTAATTAGAAATTAATCAATTACTGCGAGTGAACTAATTAACTGTCCCATGACTTTTGCCCCAGGTTCAACCTGACATCACGTCTGGCCTCAGCTATGATATTGTTTCAATCTTGTTGAATGTTTCATATCAGGTCATATCAGAACCTGTAGTTCATCATTTGTAACATTTGAGAGACTCATGCACAGGAAGCAAACGATTATATCTTACTCATATTTCGACAAATTTGGTAATTTTCAAGAATGATTTTAGCTAATATTTAGAAGGACCCCCCTCTATAATGGCTGATTCCAACGGGCACGGAACACAATTGCCGCAGCACTCCCTCAGTACTGACCCTCTGACAGTGCGGCACTCCCTCAGTACTGACCCACTGACAGTGCGGCACTCCCTCAGTACTGACCCTCTGACAGTGCAGCACTCCCTCAGTACTGACCATCTGACAGTGCTGCACTCCCTCAGTACTGACTCTCTGACAGTGCGGCACTCCCTCAGTACTGACCCTCTGACAGTGCGGCACTCCCTCAGTACTGACCCTCTGACAGTGCAGCACTCCCTCAGTACTGACCCTCTGACAGTGCGGCACTCCCTCAGTACTGACCCTCTGACAGTGCGGTACTCCCTCAGTACTGACCCTCTGACAGTGCGGTACTCCCTCAGCACTGACCCGCTGACAGTGCGGCACTCCCTCAGTACTGACCCTCTGACAGTGCGGCACTCCCTCAGTACTGACCCTCTGACAGTGCAGCACTCCCTCAGTACTGACCCTCTGACAGTGCGGCACTGCCTCAGTACTGACCCTCTGACAGTGCGGCACTCCCTCAGTACTGACCCTCTGACAGTGCGGCACTCCCTCAGTACTGACCCTCTGACAGTGCGGCACTCCCTCAGTACTGACCCTCTGACAGTGCGGTACTCCCTCTGTACTGACCCTCTCACAGTGCAGCTCTCCCTCAGTACTGGCCCTCTGACAGTGCGGCACTCTCTCAGTACAGACCATCTGACAGTGCAGCTCTCCCTCAGTACTGACCCTCTGACAGTGCGGCACTCTCTCAGTACAGACCATCTGACAGTGCGGCACTCCCTCAGTACTGACCATCTGACAGTGCAGCACTCCCTCTGTACTGACCCTCTGACAGTGCAGCACTCCCTCTGTACTGCCCCTCTGACAGTGCAGCTCTCCCTCAGTACTGACCCTCTGACAGTGCGGCACTCCCTCAGGACTGACCCTCTGACAGTGCGGCACTCCCTCAGGACTGACCCTCTGACAGTGCGGTGCTCCCTCAGTACTGACCCTCTGACAGTGCGGCACTCCCTCAGTACTAACCCTCTGACAGTGCGGCACTCCCTCAGTACTGACCCTCTGACAGTGCAGCACTCCCTCAGTACTGACCCTCTGACAGTGCAGCTCTCCCTCAGTACTGACCCTCTGACAGTGCGGCACTCTCTCAGTAGAGACCATCAGACAGTGCGGCACTCCCTCAGTACTGACCCTCTGACAGTGCAGCACTCCCTCTGTACTGACCCTCTGACAGTGCAGCTCTCCCTCAGTACTGACCCTCTGACAGTGCGGCACTCCCTCAGTACTGACCCTCTGACAGTGCGGCACTCCCTCAGTACTGACCCTCTGACAGTGCAGCACTCCCTCAGTACTGACCCTCTGACAGTGCAGCACTCCCTCAGTACTGCCCCTCTGACAGTGCGGCACTGCCTCAGTACTGACCCTCTGACAGTGCAGCACTCCCTCAGTACTGACCCTCTGACAGTGCAGCACTGCCTCAGTACTGACCCTCTGACAGTGCAGCACTCCCTCAGTACTGCCCCTCTGACAGTGCGGCACTCCCTCTGTACTGACCCTCTGACAGTGCAGCTCTCCCTCAGTACTGACCCTCTGACATTGCGGCACTCCCTCAGTACTGACCCTCTGACAGTGCGGCACTCCCTCAGTACTGACCCTCTGACAGTGCGGTACTCCCTCTGTACTGACCCTCTCACAGTGCAGCTCTCCCTCAGTACTGACCCTCTGACAGTGCAGCTCTCCCTCAGTACTGACCCTCTGACAGTGCGGCACTCTCTCAGTACAGACCATCTGACAGTGCGGCACTCCCTCAGTACTGACCCTCTGACAGTGCAGCACTCCCTCAGTACTGACACTCTGACAGTGCGGCACTCCCTCAGTACTGACCCTCTGACAGTGCGGCACTCCCTCAGTACTGACACTCTGACAGTGCGGAACTCCCTCAGCACTGAGCCTCTGACAGTGCGGCACTCGCTCAGAACTGACCCTCTGACAGTGCGGCACTCCCTCAGTACTGACCCTCTGACAGTGCGGCACTCCCTCAGTACAGACCCTCTGACAGTGCGGCACTCACTCAGTACAGACCCTCTGACAGTGCGGCACTCCCTCAGTACTGACACTCTGACAGTGCGGCACACCCTCAGTACTGATCCTCTGACAGTGCAGCACTCCCTCAGTACTGACCCTCTGACAGTGCAGCACTCCCTCAGTACTGACCCTCTGACAGTGCAGCACTCCCTCAGTACTGACCCTCTGACAGTGCGGCACTCCCTCAGTACTGACCCGCTGACAGTGTGGCACTCCCTCAGTACTGACCCTCTGACAGTGCAGCACTCCCTCAGTACTGACCCTCTGACATTGCAGCACTCCCTCAGTACTGACCCTCTGACAGCGCGGCACTCCCTCAGTACTGACTCTCTGACAGCGCGGCACTCCCTCAGTACTGACCCTCTGACAGTGCGGCACTCCCTCAGTACTGACCCTCTGACAGTGCAGCACTCCCTCAGTAGTGACCCTCTGACAGTGCGGCACTCCCTCAGTACTGACCCTCTGACAGTGAAGCACTCCCTCAGTACTGACCCTCTGACAGTGCAGCACTCCCTCAGTACTGACCCTCTGACAGTGCGGCTCTCCCTCAGTACTGACCCTCTGACAGTGCGGCACTCCCTCAGAACTGACCCTCTGACAGTGCGGCACTCCCTCAGTACTGACCCTCTGACAGTGCGGCACTCCCTCAGTACTGACCCTCTGACAGTGCGGCACTCCCTCAGTACTGACCCTCTGACAGTGCGGCACTCCCTCAGTACTGACCCTCTGACAGTGCGGCACTCCCTCAGTACTGACACTCTGACAGTGCGGCACTCCCTCAGTACTGACCCTCTGACAGTGCGGCACTCCCTCAGTACTGACCCTCTGACAGTGCGGCACTCCCTCAGCACTGACCCTCTGACAGTGCGGCTCTCCCTCAGTACTGACCCTCTGACAGTGCTGCACTCCCTCAGTACTGACCCTCTGACAGTGCGGCACTCCCTCAGTACTGACCCTCTGACAGTGCGGCACTCCCTCAGTACTGACCCTCTGACAGTGCGGCACTCCCTCAGTACTGACCCTCTGACAGTGCAGCACTCCCTCAGAACTGACCTTCTGACAGTGCAGCACTCCCTCAGTACTGACCCTCTGACAGTGCGGCACTCCCTCAGTACAGACCCTCTGACAGTGCGGCACTCCCTCAGTACTGACCCTCTGACAGTGCAGCACTCGCTCAGTACTGACCCTCTGACAGTGCGGCACTCCCTCAGTACTGACCATCTGACAGTGCGGCGCTCCCTCAGTACTGACCCTCTGACAGTGCAGCACTCCCTCAGTACTGACCCTCTGACAGTGCGGCACTCCCTCAGTACTGACCCACTGACAGTGCGGCACTCCCTCAGTACTGACCCTCTGACAGTGCGGCGCTCCCTCAGTACTGACCCTCTGACAGTGCAGCACTCGCTCAGTACTGACCCTCTGACAGTGCAGCACTCCCTCAGTACTGACCATCTGACAGTGCTGCACTCCCTCAGTACTGACCCTCTGACAGTGCGGCACTCCCTCAGTGCTGACCCTCTGACAGTGCGGCACTCCCTCAGTACTGACCCTCTGACAGTGCAGCACTCCCTCAGTACTGACCCTCTGACAGTGCGGCACTCCCTCAGTACTGACCCTCTGACAGTGCGGTACTCCCTCAGTACTGACCCTCTGACAGTGCGGTACTCCCTCAGCACTGACCCGCTGACAGTGCGGCACTCCCTCAGTACTGACCCTCTGACAGTGCGGCACTCCCTCAGTACTGACCCTCTGACAGTGCAGCACTCCCTCAGTACTGACCCTCTGACAGTGCGGCACTGCCTCAGTACTGACCCTCTGACAGTGCGGCACTCCCTCAGTACTGACCCTCTGACAGTGCGGCACTCCCTCAGTACTGACCCTCTGACAGTGCGGCACTCCCTCAGTACTGACCCTCTGACAGTGCGGTACTCCCTCTGTACTGACCCTCTCACAGTGCAGCTCTCCCTCAGTACTGGCCCTCTGACAGTGCAGCACTCCCTCAGTACTGACCCTCTGACAGTGCGGCACTGCCTCAGTACTGACCCTCTGACAGTGCGGCACTCCCTCAGTACTGACCCTCTGACAGTGCGGCACTCCCTCAGTACTGACCCTCTGACAGTGCGGCACTCCCTCAGTACTGACCCTCTGACAGTGCGGTACTCCCTCTGTACTGACCCTCTCACAGTGCAGCTCTCCCTCAGTACTGGCCCTCTGACAGTGCAGCACTCCCTCAGGACTGACCCTCTGACAGTGCGGTGCTCCCTCAGTACTGACCCTCTGACAGTGCGGCACTCCCTCAGTACTAACCCTCTGACTGTGCGGCACTCCCTCAGTACTGACCCTCTGACAGTGCAGCACTCCCTCAGTACTGACCCTCTGACAGTGCAGCTCTCCCTCAGTACTGACCCTCTGACAGTGCGGCACTCTCTCAGTAGAGACCATCAGACAGTGCGGCAATCCCTCAGTACTGACCCTCTGACAGTGCAGCACTCCCTCAGTACTGACCCTCTGACAGTGCGGCACTCCCTCAGTACTGACCCTCTGACAGTGCGGCACTCCCTCAGTACTGACCCTCTGACAGTGCAGCACTCCCTCAGTACTGACCCTCTGACAGTGCAGCACTGCCTCAGTACTGACCCTCTGACAGTGCGGCACTCCCTCAGTACTGACCCTCTGACAGTGCGGCACTCCCTCAGTACTGCCCCTCTGACAGTGCGGCACTCCCTCTGTACTGACCCTCTGACAGTGCAGCTCTCCCTCAGTACTGACCCTCTGACATTGCGGCACTCCCTCAGTACTGACCCTCTGACAGTGCGGCACTCCCTCAGTACTGACCCTCTGACAGTGCGGTACTCCCTCTGTACTGACCCTCTCACAGTGCAGCTCTCCCTCAGTACTGACCCTCTGACAGTGCAGCTCTCCCTCAGTACTGACCCTCTGACAGTGCGGCACTCTCTCAGTACAGACCATCTGACAGTGCGGCACTCCCTCTGTACTGACCCTCTGACAGTGCAGCTCTCCCTCAGTACTGACCCTCTGACATTGCGGCACTCCCTCAGTACTGACCCTCTGACAGTGCGGCACTCCCTCAGTACTGACCCTCTGACAGTGCGGTACTCCCTCTGTACTGACCCTCTCACAGTGCAGCTCTCCCTCAGTACTGACCCTCTGACAGTGCAGCTCTCCCTCAGTACTGACCCTCTGACAGTGCGGCACTCTCTCAGTACAGACCATCTGACAGTGCGGCACTCCCTCAGTACTGACCCTCTGACAGTGCAGCACTCCCTCAGTACTGACCCTCTGACAGTGCGGCACTCCCTCAGTACTGACCCTCTGACAGTGCGGCACTCCCTCGGTACTGACCCTCTGACAGTGCGGCACTCCCTCAGTACTGACACTCTGACAGTGCGGAACTCCCTCAGCACTGAGCCTCTGACAGTGCGGCACTCGCTCAGAACTGACCCTCTGACAGTGCGGCACTCCCTCAGTACTGACCCTCTGACAGTGCGGCACTCCCTCAGTACAGACCCTCTGACAGTGCGGTACTCACTCAGTACAGACCCTCTGACAGTGCGGCACTCCCTCAGTACTGACACTCTGACAGTGCGGCACTCCCTCAGTACTGATCCTCTGACAGTGCAGCACTCCCTCAGTACTGACCCTCTGACAGTGCAGCACTCCCTCAGTACTGACCCTCTGACAGTGCAGCACTCCCTCAGTACTGACCCTCTGACAGTGCGGCACTCCCTCAGTACTGACCCGCTGACAGTGTGGCACTCCCTCAGTACTGACCCTCTGACAGTGCAGCACTCCCTCAGTACTGACCCTCTGACATTGCAGCACTCCCTCAGTACTGACCCTCTGACAGCGCGGCACTCCCTCAGTACTGACTCTCTGACAGCGCGGCACTCCCTCAGTACTGACCCTCTGACAGTGCGGCACTCCCTCAGTACTGACCCTCTGACAGTGCAGCACTCCCTCAGTAGTGACCCTCTGACAGTGCGGCACTCCCTCAGTACTGACCCTCTGACAGTGAAGCACTCCCTCAGTACTGACCCTCTGACAGTGCAGCACTCCCTCAGTACTGACCCTCTGACAGTGCGGCTCTCCCTCAGTACTGACCCTCTGACAGTGCGGCACTCCCTCAGAACTGACCCTCTGACAGTGCGGCACTCCCTCAGTACTGACCCTCTGACAGTGCGGCACTCCCTCAGTACTGACCCTCTGACAGTGCGGCACTCCCTCAGTACTGACCCTCTGACAGTGCGGCACTCCCTCAGTACTGACCCTCTGACAGTGCGGCACTCCCTCAGTACTGACACTCTGACAGTGCGGCACTCCCTCAGTACTGACCCTCTGACAGTGCGGCACTCCCTCAGTACTGACCCTCTGACAGTGCGGCACTCCCTCAGCACTGACCCTCTGACAGTGCGGCTCTCCCTCAGTACTGACCCTCTGACAGTGCTGCGCTCCCTCAGTACTGACCCTCTGACAGTGCGGCACTCCCTCAGTACTGACCCTCTGACAGTGCGGCACTCCCTCAGTACTGACCCTCTGACAGTGCGGCACTCCCTCAGTACTGACCCTCTGACAGTGCAGCACTCCCTCAGAACTGACCTTCTGACAGTGCAGCACTCCCTCAGTACTGACCCTCTGACAGTGCGGCACTCCCTCAGTACAGACCCTCTGACAGTGCGGCACTCCCTCAGTACTGACCCTCTGACAGTGCAGCACTCGCTCAGTACTGACCCTCTGACAGTGCGGCACTCCCTCAGTACTGACCATCTGACAGTGCGGCGCTCCCTCAGTACTGACCCTCTGACAGTGCAGCACTCCCTCAGTACTGACCCTCTGACAGTGCGGCACTCCCTCAGTACTGACCCACTGACAGTGCGGCACTCCCTCAGTACTGACCCTCTGACAGTGCGGCGCTCCCTCAGTACTGACCCTCTGACAGTGCAGCACTCGCTCAGTACTGACCCTCTGACAGTGCAGCACTCCCTCAGTACTGACCATCTGACAGTGCTGCACTCCCTCAGTACTGACCCTCTGACAGTGCGGCACTCCCTCAGTACTGACCCTCTGACAGTGCGGCACTCCCTCAGTACTGACCCTCTGACAGTGCAGCACTCCCTCAGTACTGACCCTCTGACAGTGCGGCACTCCCTCAGTACTGACCCTCTGACAGTGCGGTACTCCCTCAGTACTGACCCTCTGACAGTGCGGTACTCCCTCAGCACTGACCCGCTGACAGTGCGGCACTCCCTCAGTACTGACCCTCTGACAGTGCGGCACTCCCTCAGTACTGACCCTCTGACAGTGCAGCACTCCCTCAGTACTGACCCTCTGACAGTGCGGCACTGCCTCAGTACTGACCCTCTGACAGTGCGGCACTCCCTCAGTACTGACCCTCTGACAGTGCGGCACTCCCTCAGTACTGACCCTCTGACAGTGCGGCACTCCCTCAGTACTGACCCTCTGACAGTGCGGTACTCCCTCTGTACTGACCCTCTCACAGTGCAGCTCTCCCTCAGTACTGGCCCTCTGACAGTGCAGCTCTCCCTCAGTACTGACCCTCTGACAGTGCGGCACTCTCTCAGTACAGACCATCTGACAGTGCGGCACTCCCTCAGTACTGACCCTCTGACAGTGCAGCACTCCCTCTGTACTGACCCTCTGACAGTGCAGCACTCCCTCTGTACTGACCCTCTGACAGTGCAGCTCTCCCTCAGTACTGACCCTCTGACAGTGCGGCACTCCCTCAGGACTGACCCTCTGACAGTGCGGTGCTCCCTCAGTACTGACCCTCTGACAGTGCGGCACTCCCTCAGTACTGACCCTCTGACAGTGCGGCACTCCCTCAGTACTGACCCTCTGACAGTGCAGCACTCCCTCAGTACTGACCCTCTGACAGTGCAGCTCTCCCTCAGTACTGACCCTCTGACAGTGCAGCACTCACTCAGTACTGACCCTCTGACAGTGCAGCACTCCCTCAGTACTGACCCTCTGACAGTGCGGCACTCCCTCAGTACTGACCCTCTGACAGTGCGGCACTCCCTCAGTACTGACCCTCTGACAGTGCGCCACTCCCTCAGTACTGACCCTCTGACAGTGCGGTACTCCCTCTGTACTGACCCTCTGACAGTGCAGCTCTCCCTCAGTACTGACCCTCTGACAGTGCGGCACTCCCTCAGTACTGACCCTCTGACAGTGCGGCACTCTCTCAGTACAGACCATCTGACAGTGCGGCACTCCCTCAGTTCTTACCCTCTGACAGTGCAGCACTCCCTCTGTTCTTACCCTCTGACAGTGCAGCTCTCCCTCAGTACTGACCCTCTGACAGTGCGGCACTCCCTCAGTACTGACCCTCTGACAGTGCGGCACTCCCTCAGCACTGACCCTCTGACAGTGCAGCACTCCCTCAGCACTGACCCTCTGACAGTGCGGCTCTCCCTCAGTACTGACCCTCTGACAGTGCTGCACTCCCTCAGTACTGACCCTCTGACAGTGCGGCACTCCCTCAGTACTGACCCTCTGACAGTGCGGCACTCCCTCAGTACTGACCCTCTGACAGTGCGGCACTCCCTCAGTAAAGACCGTCTGACAGTGCAGCACTCCCTCAGAACTGACCTTCTGACAGTGCAGCACTCCCTCAATACTGACCCCCTGACAGTGCGCCACTCCCTCAGCACTGAGCCTCTGACAGTGCGGCACTCGCTCAGAACTGACCCTCTGACAGTGCGGCACTCCCTCAGTACAGACCCTCTGACAGTGCGGCACTCCCCTCAGTACTGACACTCTGACAGTGCGGCACTCCCTCAGTACTGACCCTCTGACAGTGCGGCACTCCCTCAGTACTGATCCTCTGACAGTGCAGCACTCCCTCAGTACTGACCCTCTGACAGTGCAGCACTCCCTCAGTACTGACCCTCTGACAGTGCAGCACTCCCTCAGTACTGACCCTCTGACAGCGCTGCACTCCCTCAGTACTGTCCCTCTGACAGTGCGGCACTCCCTCAGTACTGACCCTCTGACAGTGCGGCACTCCCTCAGCACTGACCCTCTGACAGTGCAGCACTCCCTCAGCACTGACCCTCTGACAGTGCGGCTCTCCCTCAGTACTGACCCTCTGACAGTGCTGCACTCCCTCAGTACTGACCCTCTGACAGTGCGGCACTCCCTCAGTACTGACCCTCTGACAGTGCGGCACTCCCTCAGTACTGACCCTCTGACAGTGCAGCACTCCCTCAGTACTGACCCTCTGACAGTGCAGCACTCCCTCAGTACTGACCCTCTGACAGTGCGGCACTCCCTCTGTACTGACCCTCTGACAGTGCGGCACTCCCTCAGTACTGACCCTCTGACCGTGCGGCACTCCCTCAGTACTGACCCGCTGACAGTGCGGCACTCCCTCAGTACTGACCCTCTGACAGCGCGGCACTCCCTCAGTACTGACTCTCTGACAGTGCGGCACTCCCTCAGTACTGACCCTCTGACAGTGCGGCACTCCCTCTGTACTGACCCTCTGACAGTGCGGCTCTCCCTCAGTACTGACCCTCTGACAGTGCGGCACTCCCTCAGAACTGACCCTCTGACAGTGCGGCACTCCCTCAGTACTGACCCTCTGACAGTGCGGCACTCCCTCAGTACTGACCCTCTGACAGTGCGGCACTCCCTCAGTACTGACCCTCTGACAGTGCGGCACTCCCTCAGTACTGACCCTCTGACAGTGCGGCACTCCCTCAGCACTGACCCTCTGACAGTGCAGCACTCCCTCAGCACTGACCCTCTGACAGTGCGGCTCTCCCTCAGTACTGACCCTCTGACAGTGCTGCACTCCCTCAGTACTGACCCTCTGACAGTGCGGCACTGCCTCAGTACTGACCCGCTGACAGTGCGGCACTCCCTCAGTACTGACCCTCTGACAGTGCGGAACTCCCTCAGTAAAGACCCTCTGACAGTGCAGCACTCCCTCAGAACTGACCTTCTGACAGTGCAGCACTCCCTCAGTACTGACCCCCTGACAGTGCGGCACTCCCTCAGCACTGAGCCTCTGACAGTGCGGCACTCGCTCAGAACTGACCCTCTGACAGTGCGGCACTCCCTCAGTACTGACCCTCTGACAGTGCGGCACTCCCTCAGTACAGACCCTCTGACAGTGCGGCACTCCCTCAGTACTGACCCTCTGACAGTGCAGCACTCGCTCAGTACTGACCCTCTGACAGTGCGGCACTCCATCAGTACTGACCCTCTGACAGTGCAGCACTACCTCAGTACTGACCCTCTGACAGTGCAGCACTCCCTCAGTACTGACCCTCTGACAGTGCGGCACTCCCTCAGCACTGAGCCTCTGACAGTGCGGCACTCCCTCAGTACTGACCCTCTGACAGTGCAGCACTCCCTCAGTACTGACCCTCTGACAGTGCGGCACTCCCTCAGTACTGACCCTCTGACAGTGCGACACTCCCTCAGTACTGACCCTCTGACAGTGCGGCACTCGCTCAGAACTGACCCTCTGACAGTGCGGCACTCCCTCAGTACTGACCCTCTGACAGTGCGGCACTCCCTCAGTACAGACCCTCTGACAGTGCGGCACTCACTCAGTACAGACCCTCTGACAGTGCGGCACTCCCTCAGTACTGACACTCTGACAGTGCGACACTCCCTCAGTACTGACCCTCTGACAGTGCGACACTCCCCTCAGTACTGACCCTCTGACAGTGCGACACTCCCCTCAGTACTGACCCTCTGACAGTGTGGCACTCCCTCAGTACTGACCCTCTGACAGTGCGACACTCCCTCAGTACTGACCCTCTGACAGTGCGGCACTCCCTCAGTACTGACCCTCTGACAGTGCAGCACTCCCTCAGTACCGACCCTCTGACAGTGCAGCACTCCCTCAGTACTGACCCTCTGACAGTGCAGCACTCCCTCAGTACTGACCCTCTGACAGTGCAGCACTCCCTCATTACTGACCCTCTGACAGCGCTGCACTCCCTCAGTACAGACCCTCTGACAGTGCGGCACTCCCTCAGCACTGACCCTCTGACAGTGCGGCTCTCCCTCAGTAATGACCCTCTGACAGTGCTGCACTCCCTCAGTACTGACCCTCTGACAGTGCGGCACTCCCTCAGTACTGACCCTCCGACAGTGCGGCACTCCCTCAGTACTGACCCTCTGACAGTGCAGCACTCCCTCAGTACTGACCCTCTGACAGTGCAGCACTCCCTCTGCACTGACCCTCGGACAGTGCAGCTCTCCCTCAGTACTGACCCTCTGACAGTGCGGCACTCCCTCAGTACTGACCCTCTGACAGTGCGGCACTCCCTCAGTACAGACCCGCTGATAGTGCGGCACTCCCTCAGTACTGACCCTCTGACAGTGCGGCACTCCCTCAGTACTGACCCTCTGACAGCGCGGCACTCCCTCAGTACTGACTCTCTGACAGCGCGGCACTCCCTCAGTACTGACCCTCTGACAGTGCGGCTCTCCCTCAGTACTGACCCTCTGACAGTGCGGCACTCCCTCAGAACTGACCCTCTGACAGTGCGGCACTCCCTCAGTACTGACCCTCTGACAGTGCGGCACTCCCTCAGTACTGACCCTCTGACAGTGCGGCACTCCCTCAGTACTGACCCTCTGACAGTGCGGCACTCCCTCAGTACTGACCCTCTGACAGTGCGGCACTCCCTCAGTACTGACCCTCTGACAGTGCGGCACTCCCTCAGTACTGACCCTCTGACAGTGCGGCACTCCCTCAGTACTGACCCTCTGACAGTGCGGCACTCCCTCTGTACTGACCCTCTGACAGTGCGGCACTCCCTCAGTACTGACACTCTGACCGTGCGGCACTCCCTCAGTACTGACCCTCTGACAGTGCGGCACTCCCTCAGTACTGACCCTCTGACAGTGCGGCACTCCCTCAGCACTGACCCTCTGACAGTGCAGCACTCCCTCAGCACTGACCCTCTGACAGTGCGGCTCTCCCTCAGTACTGACCCTCTGACAGTGCTGCACTCCCTCAGTACTGACCCTCTGACAGTGCGGCACTCCCTCAGTACTGACCCTCTGACAGTGCGGCACTCCCTCAGTACTGACCCTCTGACAGTGCGGCACTCCCTCAGTCCTGACCCTCTGACAGTGCGGCACTCGCTCAGTACTGACCCTCTGACAGTGCGGCACTCGCTCAGAACTGACCCTCTGACAGTGCGGCACTCCCTCAGTACTGACCCTCTGACAGTGCGGCACTCCCTCAGTACAGACCCTCTGACAGTGCGGCACTCCCTCAGTACTGACCCTCTGACAGTGCGGCACTCGCTCAGTACTGACCCTCTGACAGTGCGGTACTCCCTCAGTACTGACCCTCTGACAGTGCGGCACTCCCTCAGCACTGACCCGCTGACAGTGCGGCACTCCCTCAGTACTGACCCTCTGACAGTGCGGCACTCCCTCAGTACTGACCCTCTGACAGTGCAGCACTCCCTCAGTACTGACCCTCTGACAGTGCAGCACTCCCTCAGTACTGACCCTCTGACAGTGCAGCACTCCCTCAGTACTGACCCTCTGACAGTGCAGCACTCCCTCAGTACTGACCCTCTGACAGTGCGCCACTCCGTCAGTACTGACCCTCTGACAGTGCGGCACTCTCTCAGCACTGACCCTCTGACAGTGCAGCACTCCCTCAGTACTGACCCTCTGACAGTGCAGCACTCCCTCAGTACTGACCCTCTGACAGTGCGGCACTCCCTCTGTACTGACCCTCTGACAGTGCGGCACTCCCTCAGTACTGACCCTCTGACAGTGCGGCACTCCCTCAGTACTGACCCTCTGTCAGTGCGGCACTCCCTCAGTACTGACCCTCTGACAGTGCGGCACTCCCTCAGTACTGACCCTCTGACAGTGCGTCACTCCCTCAGTACTGTCCCTCTGACAGTGCAGCACTCCCTCAGCACTGACCCGCTGACAGTGCGGCACTCCCTCAGTACTGACCCTCTGACAGTGCGGCGCTCCCTCAGTACTGACCCTCTGACAGTGCGGTACTCCCTCTGTACTGACACTCTGACCGTGCGGCACTCCCTCAGTACTGACCCTCTGACAGTGCGGCACTCCCTCAGTACTGACCCTCTGACAGTGCGGCACTCCCTCAGCACTGACCCTCTGACAGTGCAGCACTCCCTCAGCACTGACCCTCTGACAGTGCGGCTCTCCCTCAGTACTGACCCTCTGACAGTGCTGCACTCCCTCAGTACTGACCCTCTGACAGTGCGGCACTCCCTCAGTACTGACCCTCTGACAGTGCGGCACTCCCTCAGTACTGACCCTCTGACAGTGCGGAACTCCCTCAGTAAAGACCCTCTGACAGTGCAGCACTCCCTCAGTACTGACCCTCTGACAGTGCGGCACTCCCTCAGTACTGACCCTCTGACAGTGCGGCGCTCCCTCAGTACTGACCCTCTGACAGTGCGGCACTCCCTCAGTACTGACCCTCTGACAGTGCGGCACTCCCTCAGAACTGACCTTCTGACAGTGCAGCACTCCCTCAATACTGACCCCCTGACAGTGCGGCACTCCCTCAGCACTGAGCCTCTGACAGTGCGGCACTCGCTCAGAACTGACCCTCTGACAGTGCGGCACTCCCTCAGTACTGACTCTTTGACAGTGCAGCACTCCCTCAGTACTGACCCTCTGACAGTGCGGCACTCCCTCAGTACAGACCCTCTGACAGTGCGGCACTCCCCTCAGTACTGACACTCTGACAGTGCGGCACTCCCTCAGTACTGATCCTCTGACAGTGCAGCACTCCCTCAGTACTGACCCTCTGACAGTGCAGCACTCCCTCAGTACTGACCCTCTGACAGTGCAGCACTCCCTCAGTACTGACCCTCTGACAGCGCTGCACTCCCTCAGTACTGACCCTCTGACAGTGCGGCACTCCCTCAGTACTGACCCTCTGACAGTGCGGCACTCCCTCAGTACTGACCCTCTGACAGTGCGGCACTCCCTCAGCACTGACCCTCTGACAGTGCAGCACTCCCTCAGCACTGACCCTCTGACAGTGCGGCTCTCCCTCAGTTCTGACCCTCTGACAGTGCTGCACTCCCTCAGTACTGACCCTCTGACAGTGCGGCAATCCCTCAGTACTGACCCTCTGACAGTGCGGCACTCCCTCAGTACTGACTCTCTGACAGTGCAGCACTCCCTCAGTACTGACCCTCTGACAGTGCAGCACTCCCTCAGTACTGACCCTCTGACAGTGCGGCACTCCCTCTGTACTGACCCTCTGACAGTGCAGCTCTCCCTCAGTACTGACCCTCTGACAGTGCGGCACTCCCTCAGTACTGACCCTCTGACCGTGCGGCACTCCCTCAGTACTGACCCGCTGACAGTGCGGCACTCCCTCAGTACTGACCCTCTGACAGCGCGGCACTCCCTCAGTACTGACTCTCTGACAGCGCGGCACGCCCTCTGTACTGACCCTCTGACAGTGCGGCTCTCCCTCAGTACTGACCCTCTGACAGTGCCGCACTCCCTCAGAACTGACCCTCTGACAGTGCGGCACTCCCTCAGTACTGACCC
>NW_027308928.1:0-50000 GCF_047496885.1 Scyliorhinus torazame
TGTAACCTCCTCCAGCCCCTACAACCCTCCCTATCTCTGTAACCTCCTCCAGCCCCTACAACCCTCGCTATCTCTGTAACCTCCTCCAGCCCCTACAACCCTCCCTATCTCTGTAACCTCCTCCAGCCCCTGACAACCCTCCCTATCTCTGTAACCCCCTCCAGCCCCCTGCACCCCTCCCTATCTCTGTAACCTCCTCCAGCCCCGACACCCTCCCTACCTCTGTACCCTCCTCCATCCCCTAAACCCCTCCCTATCTCTGTAACCTCCTCCAGCCCCTTCAACCCTCCCTATCTCTGTAACCTCCTCCAGCCCCTTCAACCTCCCATCTCTGTAACCTCCTCCAGTCCCTACACCTCTCCCAATCTCTGTAACCTCCCTCAGCCCCTTACACCCCTCCCTATCTCTGTAACCTCCTCCCGTCCCCTACAACCCTCCCTATCTCTGTAACCTCCTCCAGTCCCTACACCTCTCCCAATCTCTATCCTCCCCCGGCCCTTACACCCTCCCTATATCTGTAACCTCCTCCAGCGCCTACAACCCTCCCTATCTCTGTAACCTCCTCCAGCCCCTACAACCCTCCCTATCTCTGTAACCTCCTCCAGCCCCTACAACCCTCCCTATCTCTGTAACATCCTCCAGCCCCTACAACCCTCCCTATCTCTGTAACCTCCTCCAGCACCTACAACCCTCCCCATCTGTGACCCCCTCCAGCCCTCCTGCTGTGATCTGCCCCAATGACCCCCTCTATCACCACCCCCTCTTTCTCTGTCCGTCTGTCCCCCCCTCTCTCTCTCTGTCCCCCCCTCTCTCTCTCTGTTCCCCCCCTCCCTCTCTCTCCCTGTTCCCCCCCTCCCTCTCTCTCTCTGTTCCCCCCCCTCCCTCTCTCTGTTCCCCCCCTCTCTCTCTCTCTGTTTCCCCCCTCTCTCTGTGTCCCCCCCTCTCTCTCTGTGCCCCCCTCTCTCTCTGTGCCCCCCCTCTCTCTCTGTGTCCCCCCTCTCTCTCTGTGTCCCCCCTCTCTCTCTGTGTCCCCCCTCTCTCTCTGTGCCCCCCTCTCTCTCTGTGCCCCCCCTCTCTCTCTGTTGCCCCCCCTCTCTCTCTGTGCCCCCCCTCTCTCTCTGTGCCCCCCTCTCTCTCTGTGCCCCCCCTCTCTCTCTGTGCCCCCCCCTCTCTCTCTGTGCCCCCCCTCTCTCTCTGTGCCCCCCTCTCTCTCTGTGCCCCCCCAATCTCTCTATCTGGGAGAGCATTGGTGCGCCTGTATCCTAATAGAACATTGACAGTGTCCCCGCTGACCAGGGTTGCGATGTTCCGAGGAAGTTCAGACTCACACACAGGCTGTGCCGACAGGGGGAGAGCGGACCTTTCAGAGAGGAGACACCCTGCTGCAACTCGGAACGGGGGCGAGGCGGAGCGGGGGCGGGGGCGAGGCGGAGCGGGGGCGAGGCGGAGCGGGGGCGAGGCGGAGCGGGGGCGAGACGGAGCGGGGGCGAGACGGAGCGGGGGCGAGACGGAGCGGGGGCGAGACGGAGCGGGGGCGAGACGGAGCGGGGGCGAGACGGAGCGGGGGCGAGACGGAGCGGGGGCGAGACGGAGAGCGGGGGCGAGACGGAGCGGGGCGAGACGGAGCGGGGGCGAGACGGAGCGGGGCGAGACGGAGCGGGGGCGAGACGGAGCGGGGGCGAGGACGGAGCGGGGGCGAGACGGAGCGGGGCGAGACGGAGCGGGGGCGAGACGGAGCGGGGGCGAGACGGAGCGGGGGCGAGACGGAGCGGGGGCGAGACGGAGCGGGGGCGAGACGGAGCGGGGGCGAGACGGAGCGGGCGAGACGGAGCGGGGGCGAGACGGAGCGGGGGCGAGACGGAGCGGGGGCGAGACGGAGCGGGGGCGAGACGGAGCGGGGGCGAGACGGAGCGGGGGCGAGACGGAGCGGGGGCGAGACGGAGCGGGGCGAGACGGAGCGGGGGCGAGACGGAGCGGGGGCGAGACGGAGCGGGGGCGAGACGGAGCGGGGGGCGAGACGGAGCGGGGGCGAGACGGAGCGGGGGCGAGACGGAGCGGGGGCGAGACGGAGCGGGGGCGAGACGGAGCGGGGGCGAGACGGAGCGGGGGCGAGACGGAGCGGGGGCGAGACGGAGCGGGGGCGAGACGGAGCGGGGGCGAGACGGAGCAGGGGGCGAGACGGAGCAGGGGCGAGACGGAGCAGGGCGAGACGGAGCAGGGGCGAGACGGAGCAGGGGGCGAGACGGAGCAGGGGGCGAGACGGAGCAGGGGCGAGACGGAGCAGGGGCGAGACGGAGCAGGGGCGAGACGGAGCAGGGGCGAGACGGAGCAGGGGCGAGACGGAGCAGGGGCGAGACGGAGCAGGGGGCGAGACGGAGCAGGGGCGAGACGGAGCAGGGGCGAGACGGAGCAGGGGGCGAGACGGAGCTGGGGCGAGACGGAGCAGGGGCGAGACGGAGCAGGGGCGAGACGGAGCAGGGGCGAGACGGAGCAGGGGCGAGACGGAGCAGGGGCGAGACGGAGCAGGGGCGAGACGGAGCAGGGGCGAGACGGAGCAGGGGCGAGACGGAGCAGGGGCGAGACGGAGCAGGGGCGAGACGGAGCAGGGGCGAGACGGAGCAGGGGCGAGACGGAGCAGGGGCGAGACGGAGCAGGGGCGAGACGGAGCAGGGGCGAGACGGAGCAGGGGCGAGACGGAGCAGGGGCGAGACGGAGCAGGGGCGAGACGGAGCAGGGGCGAGACGGAGCAGGGGCGAGACGGAGCAGGGGCGAGACGGAGCAGGGGCGAGACGGAGCAGGGGCGAGACGGAGCAGGGGCGAGACGGAGCAGGGGCGAGACGGAGCAGGGGCGAGACGGAGCAGGGGCGAGACGGAGCAGGGGCGAGACGGAGCAGGGGCGAGACGGAGCAGGGGCGAGACGGAGCAGGGGCGAGACGGAGCAGGGGCGAGACGGAGCAGGGGCGAGACGGAGCAGGGGCGAGACGGAGCAGGGGCGAGACGGAGCAGGGGCGAGACGGAGCAGGGGCGAGACGGAGCAGGGGCGAGACCGGAGCAGGGGCGAGACGGAGCAGGGGCGAGACGGAGCAGGGGCGAGACGGAGCAGGGGGCGAGACGGAGCAGGGGCGAGACGGAGCAGGGGGCGAGACGGAGCAGGGGCGAGACGGAGCAGGGGCGAGACGGAGCAGGGGCGAGACGGAGCAGGGGCGAGACGGAGCAGGGGCGAGACGGAGCAGGGGCGAGACGGAGCAGGGGCGAGACGGAGCAGGGGCGAGACGGAGCAGGGGCGAGACGGAGCAGGGGCGAGACGGAGCAGGGGCGAGACGGAGCAGGGGCGAGACGGAGCAGGGGCGAGACGGAGCAGGGGCGAGGCGGAGCAGGGGCGAGGCGGAGCAGGGGGCGAGACGGAGCAGCTGATGTGGGAATGGTTTTATTGTGTGAGGGGGTTACACCAGACGGGAGAGACGCGGAATCGCCTCCGGGCTCCCGGGCCCCGTCTCAATAGGAGCTCTGGTTCTGTCGATAGCCTCCTCGGCCCTGGTACGACTGTTTCCCCTGGTAACCACCTTTCTGGTCTGGGGAGAGAGGGAAAGGCGCAGCTCAGAACAGAGAACAGAAATTCCCACCACACGTTATACCCAGTGCCTCCCCCACCCCTTCCCCAGGGTACCCCCCCTCCTCCCGCTCCCCTCCCCCCGCGCTCCCTGTCCCCTCCCCCCCTCCCCGTCCCCTCCCCCCTCCCCGTCCCCTCCCCCTCCCCCTCCCCCTCCTCCCGCCTCTCCCCGTCCCCCTCCCACTCCCGCTCCCCTCCCCCCGCGCTCCCTTCCCCCCGCGCTCCCTTCCCACCGCGCTCCCCTCCCCCCGCGCTCCCCTCCCCTCCCGCTCCCCCTCCACCCCTCCCCCCGGCGCTCCCCCCTCCCCCCGCGCTCCCCTCCCCCCGCGCTCCCCCCCTCCCCCCGCGCTCCCCCCCCCCCCCCCCTCGCTCACCGCGGCTGAAGTAGCCGCTGTAGGTTCCCTGTTTCAGGTCGAACACTCGCTCGTTGTTCTCCACCAGGTTGCCCAGTTTCTCCGCCAGCTGCAGGGCCATGTTCTGCAGCGAGGTGGGGTTCCGTGCGGTGCATCACCACCGTCTGGTCGGCTGGTCCAGGGAGGCCTGGGGGGGGGGGGGACAGAGAACACACGGACAGGTGTGGGGTAAGAGTCAAGACAAGGAATGTTTCCCTCCTAGAGCGGCACCCCCTCAGTACTGACCCTCTGACAGTGCAGCACTCCCTCAGTACTGACCCTCGGACAGTGCAGCACTCCCTCAGTACTGACCCTCTGACAGTGCGGCACTCCCTCAGTACTGACCCTCTGACAGTGCGGCACTCCCTCAGTGCTGACCCTCTGACAGTGCGGCACTCCCTCAGTACTGACCCTCTGACAGTGCGGGCACTCCCTCAGTACTGACCCTCTGACAGTGCGGCACTCCCTCAGTACTTACACTCTGACAGTGCAGCTCTCCCTCAGTACTGACCCTCTGACAGTGTGGCACTGCCTCAGTACTGACCCTCTGACAGTGCGGCACTCCCTCAGTACTGACCCCCCTGACAGTGCGGCACTCCCTCAGTACTGACCCTCTGACAGTGCGGCACTCCCTCAGTGCTGACCCTCGGACAGCGCGGCACTCCCTCAGTACTGACCCTCTGACAGTTGCGGCACCCCCTCAGTACTGACCCTCTGACAGTGCGGCACTCCCTCAGTACTGACCCTCTGACAGTGCAGCACTCGCTCAGTACTGACCCTCTGACAGTGCGGCACCACCTCAGTACTGACCCTCTGACAGTGCAGCACCCCCTCAGAACTGACCCTCTGACAGTGCGGCACTCCCTCAGTACTGACCCTCTGACAGTGCAGCACTCCCTCAGTACTGACCCTCTGACAGTGCGGCACTCCCTCAGTACTGACCCTCTGACAGTGCAGCACTCCCTCAGTACTGACCCTCTGACAGTGCAGCACTCCCTCAGTACTGACCCTCTGACAGTGCGGCACTCCCTCAGTACTGACCCTCTGACAGTGCGGCACCCCCTCAGTACTGACCCTCTGACAGTGCAGCACCCCCTCAGAACTGACCCTCTGACAGTGCAGCACTCCCTCAGTACTGACCCCCTGACAGTGCAGCACTCCCTCAGTACTGACCCTCGGACAGTGCAACACTCCCTCAGTACTGACCCTCTGACAGTGCGGCGCTCCCTCAGTACTGACCCTCTGACAGTGCGGCACTCCCTCAGTACTGACCCTCTGACAGTGCGGCGCTCCCTCAGTACTGACCCTCTGACAGTGCAGCACTCCCTCAGTACTGACCCCCTGACAGTGCAGCACTCCCTCAGTACTGACCCTCTGACAGTGCGGCACTCCCTCAGTACTGACACTCCGACAGTGCGGCACTCCCTCAGTACTGGACCCTCTGACAGTGCAGCACTCCCTCAGTACTGACCCCTCTGACAGTGCGGCACTCCCTCAGTACTGACCCACTGACAGTGCGACACTCCCTCAGTACTGACCCTCTGACAGTGCGGCTCTCCCTCAGTACTGACCCTCTGACAGTGCGGCACTCCCTCAGTACTGACCCACTGACAGTGCAGCACTCCCTCTGTACTGATCCTCAGACAGTGCAGCACTCCCTCAGTACTGACCCTCTGACAGTGCAGCACTCCCTTCAGTACTGACCCTCTGACAGTGCGGCACTCCCTCAGTACTGACCCACTGACAGTGCGGCTCGCCCTCAGTACTGACCCTCTTACAGTGCGACCACTCCCCTCTGTACTGATCCTCAGACAGTGCGGCACTCCCTCAGTACTGACCCTCTGACAGTGCGGCACTCCCTCAGTACTGACCCTCTGACAGTGCAGCACTCCCTCAGTACTGACCCCCCTGACAGTGCGGCACTCCCTCAGTACTGACCCTCTGACAGTGCAGCACTCCCTCAGTACTGACCCCCTGACAGTGCTGCACTCCCTCAGTACGGACCCCTTCTCCCCCTCACACCCTCAGATCTATCGGAAGTTGCGCCTCCCTCAAGCCCAATGCTGGATAACGGACTTCACTCACCATCAGCTCCTCGTTAATGATCATCTTACTGATGATGCTGTGGACATTCTGGATCTCCAGCTGAAACATATCAGCAAGTATGTGCATACTGCGGGGTAGAGAGAGAGAGAACGTGAGAGAGGGAGGGAGCGAGGAGAGAGGGAGCGAGGGAGAGGGAAGGAGCGAGGGAGAGGGAAGGAGCGAGGGAGAGGGAAGGAGCGAGGGAGAGGGAAGGAGCGGGAGAGGGGGAGGGAGCGAGAGAGAGGGAGCGAGAGAGAGGGAGCGAGAGAGAGGGAGCGAGAGAGGGAGCGAGAGAGAGGGAGCGAGAGAGAGGGAGCGAGAGAGAGGGAGGGAGCAAGAGAGAGGGAGGGAACGAGAGATAGAGAGGGAGCGAGAGAGAGGGAGGGAGAGAGAGGGAGCGAGAGAGGGAGCGAGAGAGAGGGAGCGAGAGGGAGGGAGCGAGAGAGAGGGAGGGAGCGAGAGAGAGGGAGGGAGCGAGAGAGAGGGAGGGAGCGAGAGAGAGGGAGGGAGCGAGAGAGAGGGAGGGAGCGAGAGAGAGGGAGGGAGCGAGAGAGAGGGAGGGAGCGAGAGAGAGGGAGGGAGCGAGAGAGAGGGAGGGAGCGAGAGAGAGGGAGGGAGCGAGAGAGAGGGAGGGAGCGAGAGAGGGGGAGGGGAGCGAGAGAGAGGGAGGGAGCGAGAGAGAGAGAGGGGGAGCGAGAGAGGGGGAGCGAGAGAGGGGGAGCGAGAGAGGGGGGAGCGAGAGAGGGGGAGCGAGAGGAGGGGGAGCGAGAGAGGGGGAGCGAGAGAAGGGGGAGCGAGAGAGGGGGAGCGAGAGAGGGGGAGCGAGAGAGGGGGAGCGAGAGAGGGGGAGCGAGAGAGGGGGAGCGAGAGAGGGGGAGCGAGAGAGGGGGAGCGAGAGAGGGGGAGCGAGAGAGGGGGAGCGAGAGAGGGGGAGCGAGAGAGGGGGAGCGAGAGAGGGGGAGCGAGAGAGGGGGAGCGAGAGAGGGGGAGCGAGAGAGGGGGAGCGAGAGAGGGGGAGCGAGAGAGGGGGAGCGAGAGAGAGGGAGCGAGAGAGAGGGAGGGAGAGGGAGAGGGAGGGAGAGGGAGAGGGAGAGAGAGGGAGGGAGAGAGAGGGAGCGAGAGAGAGGGAGGGAGAGAGAGGGAGCGAGAGAGAGGGAGCGAGAGAGAGGGAGCGAGAGAGAGGGAGCGAGAGAGAGGGAGCGAGAGAGAGGGAGCGAGAGAGAGGGAGCGAGAGAGAGGGAGCGAGAGAGAGGGAGTGAGAGAGAGGGAGGGAGCGAGAATGAGGGAGCGAGAGAGAGTGAGGGAGCGAGAGAGAGGGAGTGAGCGAGAGAGAGGGAGTGAGCGAGAGAGAGGGAGTGAGCGAGAGAGAGAGAGGGAGCGAGAGAGAGGGAGCGAGAGAGAGGGAGCGAGAGAGAGGGAGCGAGAGAGAGGGAGGGAGCGAGAGGGAGGGAGCGAGAGGGAGGGAGCGAGAGGGAGGGAGCGAGAGGGAGGGAGCGAGAGGGAGGGAGCGAGAGGGAGGGAGCGAGAGGGAGGGAGCGAGAGAGAGGGAGCGAGAGAGAGGGAGCGAGAGAGAGGGAGCGAGAGAGAGGGAGCGAGAGAGAGGGAGCGAGAGAGAGGGAGCGAGAAAGAGGGAGGGAGCGAGAGAGAGGGAGGGAGCGAGAGAGAGGGAGCGAGAGAGAGGGAGGGAGCGTGAGAGAGGGAGGGAGCGAGAGAGAGGGAGGGAGCGAGAGAGAGGGAGGGAGCGAGAGAGAGGGAGGGAGCGAGAGAGAGGGAGGGAGCGAGAGAGAGGGAGGGAGCAAGAGAGAGGGAGGGAGCGAGAGAGAGGGAGGGAGCGAGAGAGAGGGAGGGAGCGAGAGAGAGGGAGGGAGCGAGAGAGAGGGAGGGAGCGAGAGAGAGGGAGGGAGCGAGAGAGAGGGAGGGAGCGAGAGAGAGGGAGGGAGGGAGCGAGAGAGAGGGAGGGAGGGAGCGAGAGAGAGGGAGGGAGGGAGCGAGAGAGAGGGAGGGAGCGAGAGAGAGGGAGGGAGCGAGAGAGAGAACTGTGTACAGGTCTGGTCCGATTAGACCACACTGGGAGCACTGTGTACAGTTCTGGTCTGGTTAGACCACACTGGGAGCACTGTGTACAGTTCTGGTCTGGTTAGACCACACTGGGAGCACTGTGTACAGTTCTGGTCCGGTTAGGCCACACTGGGAGCACTGTGTACAGTTCTGGTCTGGTTAGACCACACTGGGAGCACTGTGTACAGTTCTGGACTGGTTAGACCACACAGGGAGCACTGTGTACAGTTCTGGTCTGGTTAGGCCACACTTGGAGCACTGTGTACAGTTCTGGTCTGGTTAGACCACACTGGGAGCACTGTGTACAGTTCTGGTCCGGTTAGACCACACTGGGAGCTCTCTGTATAGTTCTGGTCTGGTTAGACCACACTGGGAGCACTGTGTACAGTTCTGGTCTGGTTAGACCACACTGGGAGCACTGTGTACAGTTCTGGTCTGGTTAGACCACACTGGGAGCAGTGTACAGTTCCGGTCTGGTTAGACCTCACTGGGAGCGCTGGGTACAGTTCGGGTCTGGTTAGACCACACTGGGAGCATGGTGTACAGTTCCGGTCTGGTTAGACCACACTGGGAGCACTGTGTACAGTTCTGGTCTGGTTAGACCACACTGGGAGCTGTGTGTACAGTTCAGGTCTGGTTAGACCACACTGGGCGCACTGTGTACAGTTCTGGTCTGGTTAGACCACATTGGGAGCACTGTGTACAGTTCTGGTCCGGTTAGACCACACTGGGAGCACTGCGTACTGTTCTAGTCTGGTTAGACCACACTGGGAGAACTGTGTACAGTTCTGGTCTGGTTAGACCACACTGGGAGCACTGTGTACAGTTCTGTTCCGGTTAGACCACACTGGGAGCACTGTGTACAGTTCTGGTCTGGTTAGACCACACTGGGAGCGTGTGTACAGTTCTGGTCTGGTTAGACCACACTGGGAGCACTGTGTACTGTTCTGGTCTGGTTAGACCACACTGGGAGCACTGTGTACAGTTCTGGTCTGGTTAGACCACACTGGTAGCCCTGTGTACATTCTGGTCTGGTTAGACCACACTGGGAGCACTGTGTACAGTTCTGGTCTGGTTAGACCACACTGGGAGCACTGTGTACAGTTCTGGTCTGGTTAACCACACTGGGAGCACTGTGTACAGTTCTGTTCCGGTTAGACCACACTGGGAGCACTGTGTACAGTTCTGGTCTGGTTAGACCACACTGGGAGCGTGTGTACAGTTCTGGTCTGGTTAGACCACACTGGGAGCACTGTGTACAGTTCTGGTCTGGTTAGACCACACTGGGAGCACTGTGTACAGTTCTGGTCTGGTTAGACCACACTGGGAGCACTGTGTACAGTTCTGGTCTGGTTAGACCACACTGGTAGCCCTGTGTACATTCTGGTCTGGTTAGACCACACTGGGAGCTCGGTGTACAGTTCTGGTCTGGTTAGACCACACTGGGAGCACTGTGTACAGTTCAGGTCTGGTTAGACCACACTGGGAGCACTGTGTACAGTTCTGGTCTGGTTAGACCACACTGGGAGCTCCGTGTACAGTTCTGGTACGGTTAGACCGCACTGGGAGCACTGTGTACAGTTCTGGTCTGGTTAGACCACACAGAGCACAGTGTACAGTTCTGGTCTGGTTAGACCACACTGGGAGCACTGTGTACAAATCTGGTCTGGTTAGACCACACTGGGAGCACTGTGTACAGTTCTGGTCTGGTTAGACCACACCGGGAGCACTGCACAGTTCTGGTCTGGATAAACCACACTGGGAGCACTGTGTACAGTTCTGGTCCGGTTAGACCACACTGGGAGCACTGTGTACAGTTCTGGTCTGGTTAGACCACACTGGGAGCACTGTGTACAGTTCTGGTCTGGTTAGACCACACTGGGAGCACTGCACAGTTCTGGTCTGGATAGACCACACTGGGAGCACTGTGTACAGTTCTGGTCCGGTTAGACCACACTGGGAGCACTGTGTACAGTTCAGGTCTGGTTAGACCACACTGGGAGCTCTGTGTACAGTTCTGGTACGGTTAGACCGCACTGGGAGCACTGTGTACAGTTCTGGTCTGGTTAGACCACACTGGGAGCACTGTGTACAGTTCCGGTCTGGTTAGACCACACTGGGAGCACAGTGTACAGTTCTCGTCTGGTTAGACCTCACTGGGAGCACTGTGTACAGTTCTGGTCTGGTTAGACCACACTGGGAGCACTGTGTACAGTTCTGGTCTGGTTAGACCACACTGGGAGCGCTGTGTACAGTTCTGGTCTGGTTAGACCACACTGGGGGCACGGTGTACAGTTCTGGTCTGGTTAGACCACACTGGGAGCACTGTGTACAGTTCTGGTCTGGTTAGACCACACTGGGAGCGCTGTGTACAGTTCTGGTCTGGTTAGACCACACTGGGGGCACGGTGTACAGTTCTGGTTTGGTTAGACCACACTGGGAGCACTGTGTACAGTTCTGGTCTGGTTAGACCACACTGGGAGCGCTGTGTGCAGTTCTGGTCTGGTTAGACCACACTGGGGGCACGGTGTACAGTTCTGGTCTGGTTAGACCACACTGGGAGCACTGTGTACAGTTCTGGTCTGGTTAGACCACACTGGGAGCACTGTGTACAGTTCTGGTCAGATTAGACCACACTGGGAGCACTGTGTACAGTTCAGGTCTGGTTAGACCACACTGGGAGCACTGTGTACAGTTCTGGTTTGGTTAGACCACACTGGGAGCACTGTGTACAGTTCTGGTCTGGTTAGACCACACTGGGAGCACTGTGTACAGTTCTGGTCTGGGGGAGTGTGCAGGGCGCGCCTGTCGGGGGGGCCTGGGCCATGAGGCCAGGACCACTGGGATCGGGGAGACTGGGGAACTCGAGGTGAATAATGTTGGTGTGTTTCAGGGAGAAGCTGGTTAAACTCATGAGAGGGAGCTGAGGGATAAGGAGGGTGGTGCGGGATAGGAAGTGAAGCAGACGGGCAGAATGGTCACTGTGTAGATTGAATATTGAGAGCACTGCGAACCCTCAACTCACCTGATGGCGTCATAAACACTGCTGTAGGTGAAGAGGTATGTACGCAGGGACTCTTCCTGAATCTTCCTGTTGACAGGGAAACACAGACTGACAATGTATCTCTCAGACCGTCATGTAATCGAGGGCTTCAACGTCGTTTATATATAATAACAGAATTATAGAATAACAGATACCCTGGAGTGAGATACAGACTGGACTCTAATCGAGGGGTTCAGGGTGGGATTATATATAGAATAACAGATACCCGGGAGTGAGTTACAGACTGGAATCTAATCGAGGGTTTCAGTGTGGTTTATATATAGAATAACAGATACCCTGGAGTGAGTTACAGACTGGAATCTAATCGAGGAGTTCGGGGTGGTTTATATATAGATTAACAGATACCCTGGAGTGAGTTACAGACTGGAATCTAACCGAGGGGTTCGGGGTGGTTTATATATAGAATAACGGATACCCTGGAGTGAGTTACAGACTGGAATCTAACCGAGGGGTTCGGGGTGGTTTATATATAGAATAATAGATACCCTGGAGTGAGATACAGACTGGAATCTAGTCGAGGAGTTCAGGGTGGTTTACATTTAGAATAACAGATACCCGGGAGTGAGTTACAGACTGGAATCTAATCGAGGGTTTCAGGGTGGTTTAAATCTAGAATAACAGATACCCGGGAGTGAGTTACAGACTGGAATCTAATCGAGGGGTTCGGAGTGGTTTATATACAGAATAACAGATACCCGGGAGTGAGTTACAGACTGGAATCTAATCGAGGGGTTCGGGGTGGTTTATATATAGAATAACAGATACCCGGGAGTGAGTTACAGACTGGAATCTAATCGAGGGGTTCGGAGTGGTTTATATATAGAATAACAGATACCCGGGAGTGAGTTACAGACTGGAATCTAATCGAGGGGTTCAGGGTGGTTTATATCTAGAATAACAGATAACCGGGAGTGAGTTACAGACTGGAATCTAATAGAGGGGTTCGGGGTGGTTTATATTTAGAATAACAGATACACAGGAGTGAGTTACAGACTGGAATCTAATCGCGGGGTTCGGGGTGGTTTATATATAGAATAACAGATACCCGGGAGTGAGTTACAGACTGGAATCTAATCGAGGGTTCAGGGTGGTTTATATATATATATATATATATATATATAGAATAACAGATACCCGGGTGTGAGTTACAGACTGGAATCCAAACGCGGGGTTCGGGGTGGTTTATATATAGAATAACAGATACCCGGGAGTGAGTTACAGACTGGAATCTAATCGAGGGGTTCGGGGTGGTTTATTTATCGAATAAAAGATACCCGGGAGTGAGTTACAGACTGGAATCGAATCGAGGGGTTCGGGGTGGTTTATATATAGAATAACAGATACCCGGGAGAGAGTTACAGACTGGAATCTAATCGAGGGGTTCAGGGTGGTTTATATATAGAATAACAGATACCCGGGAGTGAGTTACAGACTGGAATCTAATCGAGGGGTTCGTGGTGGTTTATTTATAGAATAAAAGATACCCGGGAGTGAGTTACAGACTGGAATCTAATCGAGGGTTTCGGGGTGGTTTATATATCGAATAAAAGATACCCGGGAGTGAGTTACAGACTGGAATCTAATCGAGGGGTTCAGGGTGGTTTATATCTAGAATAACAGATAACCGGGAGTGAGTTACAGACTGGAATCTAATAGAGGGGTTCGGGGTGGTTTATATTTAGAATAACAGATACCCGGGAGTGAGTTACAGACTGGAATCTAATCGAGGGGTTCGGGGTGCTTTATTTATCGAATAAAAGATACCCGGGAGTGAGTTAAAAACTGGAATCTATTCGAGGGGTTCGGGGTGGTTTATATATAGAATAACAGATACCCGGGAGTGAGTTACAGATTGGAATCTAATCGAGGGGTTCAGGGTGGTTTATATCTAGAATAACAGATAACCGGGAGTGAGTTACAGACTGGAATCTAATAGAGGGGTTCGGGGTGGTTTATATTTAGAATAACAGATACCCGGGAGTGAGTTACAGACTGGAATCTAATCGAGGGGTTCGGGGTGCTTTATTTATCGAATAAAAGATACCCGGGAGTGAGTTAAAAACTGGAATCTATTCGAGGGGTTCGGGGTGGTTTATATATAGAATAACAGATACCCGGGAGAGAGTTACAGACTGGAATCTAATCGAGGGGTTCGGGGTGGTTTATATATAGAATAACATATACCCGGGAGTGAGTTACAGACTGGACTCTAATCGAGGGGTTCGGAGTGGTTTATATATAGAATAACATATACCCGGGAGTGAGTTACAGACTGGAATCTAATCGAGGGGTTCGGGGTGGTTTATATATCGAATAAAAGATACCCGGGTGTGAGTTACAGGCTGGAATCTAATCGAGGGGTTCGGAGTGGTTTATATATAGAATAACAGATACCCGGGAGAGAGTTACAGACTGGAATCTAATCGAGGGGTTCAGGGTGGTTTATATATAGAATAACAGATACCCGGGAGTGAGTTACAGACTGGAATCTAATCGAGGGGTTCGGGGTGGTTTATATATAGAATAACAGATACCCGGGAGAGAGTTACAGACTGGAATCTAATCAAGGGGTTCAGGGTGGTTTATATATAGAATAACAGATAACCGGGAGTGAGTTACAGACTGGAATCTAATCGAGGGGTTCGGGGTGGTTTATATTTAGAATAACAGATACCCGGGAGTGAGTTACAGACTGGAATCTAATCGAGGGGTTCGGGGTGGTTTATTTATCGAATAAAAGATACCCGGGAGTGAGTTACAGACTGGAATCTAATCGAGGGTTTCGGGGTGGTTTATATATCGAATAAAAGATACCCGGGAGTGAGTTACAGACTGGAATCTAATCGAGGGGTTCGGAGTGGTTTATATATAGAATAACAGATACCCGGGAGTGAGTTACAGATTGGAATCTAATCGAGGGGTTCAGGGTGGTTTATATCTAGAATAACAGATACCCGGGAGTGAGTTACAGACTGGAATCTAATCGAGGGGTTCGGGGTGGTTTATATTTAGAATAACAGATACCCGGGAGTGAGTTACAGACTGGAATCTAATCGAGGGGTTCAGGGTGGTTTATATATAGAATAACAGATCCCCGGGAGTGAGTTACAGACTGGAATCTAATCGAGGGGTTCGGGGTGGTTTATATTTAGAATAACAGATACCCGGGAGTGAGTTACAGACTGGAATCTAATCGAGGGGTTCGGGGTGGTTTATTTATCGAATAAAAGATACCCGGGTGTGAGTTACAGACTGGAATCTAATCGAGGGGATCGGGGTGGTTTATATATCGAATAAAAGATACCCGGGAGTGAGTTACAGACTGGAATCTAATCGAGGGGTTTGGGTTGGTTTATATATAGAATAACAGATACCCGGGAGTGAGTTACAGACTGGAATCTAACCGAGGGGCTTGGGGTGGTTTATATCTAGAATAACAGATACACGGGAGTGAGTTACAGACTGGAATCTAACCGAGGGGTTCTGGGTGGTTTATATATATAGAATAACAGATACCCGAGAATGAGTTACAGACTGGAATCTAATCGAGGGGCTTGGGGTGGTTTATATATAGAACAACAGATACCCGGGAGTGAGTTACAGACAGGAATCTAATCGAGGGGCTTGGGGTGGTTTATATCTAGAATAACAGATACACGGGAGTGAGTAACAGACTGGAATCTAATCGATGGGTTCGGGGTGGTTTATATATAGAATAACAGATACCCGGGCGTGAGTTACAGACTGGAATCTAATCGAGGGGTTCGGGGTGGTTTATTTATCGAATAAAAGATACCCGGGAGAGAGTTACAGACTGGAATCTAATCGAGGGGTTCTGGGTGGTTTATATAGAGATTAACAGATACCCGGGAGTGAGTTAGACTGGAATCTAATCGAGGGGTTCAGGGTGGTTTATATATAGAACAGATACCCGGGAGTGAGATACAGACGGGAATCTAATCGAGGTGTTCGGGGTGGTTTATAGATAGAATAACAGATGCCCGGGACTGTGTTACAGACTGGAATCTAATCGAGGTGTTCACGGTGGTTTATATATAGAACAGATACCCGGGAGTGAGTTATGAACTGGAATCTAATCGAGGGGTTCAGGGTGGTTTATATATAGAATAACAGATACCCGGGAGAGAGTTACAGACGGGAATCTAATCGAGGGGTTCGAGCAGTTTATAGATAGAATAACAGATACCCGGGAGTGAGTTACAGACTGGAATCTAATCGGGGGGTTCAGGGTGGTTTATATATAGAATAACAGATACCCGGGAGTGAGTTACAGACTGGAATCTAAACGAGGGGTTCGGGGTAGTTTATATATAGAATAACAGATACCCGGGAGAGAGTTACAGACTGGAATCTAATCGAAGGGTTTCAGGGTGGTTTATATATAGAATAACAGATACCCGGGTGTGAGTTACAGACTGAAATCTAATCGATGGGTTCGGGGTGGTTTATATATAGAATAACAGATACCCGGGCGTGAGTTACAGACTGGAATCTAATCGAGGGGTTCGGGGTGGTTTATTTATCGAATAAAAGATACCCGGGAGTGAGTTCCAGACTGGAATCTATTTGAGGGGTTCGGGGTGGTTTATATATCAAATAAAAGATACCCGGGAGTGAGTTACAGACTGGAATCTAATCGAGGGGTTCGGGGTGGTTTATATATAGAATAACAGATACCCGGGTGTGAGTTACAGGCTGGAATCTAATCGAGGGGTTCGGAGTGGTTTATATATAGAATAACAGATACCCGGGAGAGAGTTACAGACTGGAATCTAACCGAGGGGTTTGTGGTGGTTTATATATCGAATAAGATACACGGGAGTGAGTTACAGACTGGATTCTAATCGAGGGGTTCGGGGTGGTTTATATATAGAATAACAGATCCCCGGGAGTGAGTTACAGACTGGAATCGAACCGAGGGGTTCTGGGTGGTTTATATATAGAATAACAGATACCCAGGAATGAGTTACAGACTGGAATCTAATCGAGGGGCTTGGGGTGGTTTATATATAGAATAACAGATACCCGGGAGTGATTTAGACTGGAATCTAATCGAGGGGTTCAGGGTGGTTTATATATAGAACAGATACCCGGGAGTGAGATACAGACGGGAATCTAATCGAGGTGTTCGGGGTGGTTTATATATAGAATAACAGATACCCGGGAGTGAGTTACAGACTGGAATCTAATCGAGGGGTTCAGGGTGGTTTATATATAGAACAGATACCCGGGAGTGAGTTATGAACTGGAATCTAATCGAGGGGTTCAGGGTGGTTTATATATAGAATAACAGATACCCAGGAGAGAGTTACAGACGGGAATCTAATCGAGGGGTTCGAGCAGTTTATAGATAGAATAACAGATACCCGGGAGTGAGTTACAGACTGGAATCTAATCGGGGGGTTCAGGGTGGTTTATATATAGAATAACAGATACCCGGGAGAGAGTTACAGACTGGAATCTAATCGAAGGGTTTCAGGGTGGTTTATATATAGAATAACAGATACCCGGGTGTGAGTTACAGACTGAAATCTAATCGATGGGTTCGGGGTGGTTTATATATAGAATAACAGATACCCGGGCGTGAGTTACAGACTGGAATCTAATCGAGGGGTTCGGGGTGGTTTATTTATCGAATAAAAGATACCCGGGAGTGAGTTCCAGACTGGAATCTATTTGAGGGGTTCGGGGTGGTTTATATATCGAATAAAAGATACCCGGGTGTGAGTTACAGGCTGGAATCTAATCGAGGGGTTCGGAGTGGTTTATATATAGAATAACAGATACCCGGGAGAGAGTTACAGACTGGAATCTAACCGAGGGGTTCTGGGTGGTTTATATATAGAATAACAGATACCCGGGTGTGAGTTACAGACTGAAATCTAATCGATGGGTTCGGGGTGGTTTATATATAGAATAACAGATACCCGGGCGTGAGTTACAGACTGGAATCTAATCGAGGGGTTCGGGGTGGTTTATTTATCGAATAAAAGATACCCGGGAGTGAGTTCCAGACTGGAATCTATTTGAGGGGTTCGGGGTGGTTTATATATCGAATAAAAGATACCCGGGAGTGAGTTACAGACTGGAATCGAATCGAGGGGTTCGGGGTGGTTTATTTATCGAATAAAAGATACCCGGGAGTGAGTTCCAGACTGGAATCTATTTGAGGGGTTCGGGGTGGTTTATATATCGAATAAAAGATACCCGGGTGTGAGTTACAGGCTGGAATCTAATCGAGGGGTTCTGGGTGGTTTATATATAGAATAACAGATACCCGGGAATGAGTTACAGACTGGAATCTAATCGAGGGGCTTGGGGTGGTTTATATATAGAATAACAGATACCCGGGAGTGAGTTACAGACTGGAATCTAACCGAGGGGTTCTGGGTGGTTTATATATAGAATAACAGATACCCGAGAATGAGTTACAGACTGGAATCTAACCGAGGGGTTCGGGGTGGTTTATAGAGAGAATAACAGATACCCGGGAGTGAGTTAGACTGGAATCTAATCGAGGGGTTCAGGGTGGTTTATATATAGAACAGATACCCGGGAGTGAGATTCAGACTGGAATCTAATCGAGGGGTTTGGGGTGGTTTATATGTAGAATAATAGGGACCCGGGAGTGAGTTACAGACTGGAATCTAATCGAGGGGTTCAGGGTGGTTTATATATAGAATAACAGATACCCGGGAGTGAGATATAGACGGGAATCTAATCGAGGTGTTCGGGGTGGTTTATATATAGAACAGATACCCGGGAGTGAGTTATGAACTGGAATCTAATCGAGGGGTTCGGGGTTGTTTAGATATAGAATAACAGATACCCGGGAGTGAGTTACAGAAGGGAATCTAATCGAGGGGTTCGAGCAGTTTATAGATAGAATAACAGATACCCGGGAGTGAGTTACAGACTGGAATCGAATCGAGGTGTTCAGGGTGGTTTATATATAGAATAACAGATACCCGGGAGAGAGTTACAGACTGGAATCTAATCAAAGGGTTTCAGGGTGGTTTATATAAAGAATAACAGATACCCGGGTGTGAGTTAAAGACTGAAATCAAATCGATGGGTTCGGGGTGGTTTATATATAGAATAACAGATACCCGGGAGAGAGTTACAGAAGGGAATCTAATCGAGGGGTTCGAGCAGTTTATAGATAGAATAACAGATACCCGGGAGTGAGTTACAGACTGGAATCTAATCGGGGGGTTCAGGGTGGTTTATATGTAGAATAACAGATACCCGGGAGAGAGTTACAGACTGGAATCTAATCGAAGGGTTTCAGGGTGGTTTATATATAGAATAACAGATACCCGGGTGTGAGTTACAGACTGAAATCTAATCGATGGGTTCGGGGTGGTTTATATATAGAATAACAGATACCCGGGAGTGAGTTACAGACTGGAATCTAATCGAGGGGTTCGGGGTGGTTTATATATAGAATAACAGATACCCGGGCGTGAGTTTCAGACTGGAATCTAATCGAGGGGTTCGGGGTGGTTTATATATAGAATAACAGATTCCCGGGAGCGAGTTACAGACTGGAATCTCATCGAGGGGTTCGGGGTGGTTTATATATAGAATAACAGATACCCGGGAGTGAGTTACAGACTGGAATCTAATCGAGGGGTTCGGAGTGGTTTATATACAGAATAACAGATACCCGGGAGTGAGTTACAGACTGGAATCTAATTGAGGGGTTCGAGGTGGTATATATAGAATAACAGATACCCGGGAGTGAGTTACAGACTGGAATCTAATCGAGGGGTTCGGGGTGGTTTATATACAGAATAACAGATACCCGGGAGTGAGTTACAGACTGGAATCTAATCGAGGGGTTCGGGGTGGTTTATATATAGAATAACAGAAACCCGGGAGTGAGTTACAGACTGGAATCTAATCGAGGGGTTCGGAGTGGTTTTTATATAGAATAACAGATACCCGGGAGTGAGTTATAGACTGGAATCTAATCGAGGGGCTTGGGATGGTCTATATATAGAATAACAGATATCCGGGAGTGAGTTACAGACTGGAATCTAATCGAGGGGCTTGGGATGGTCTATATATAGAATAACAGATATCCGGGAGTGAGTTACAGACTGGAATCTAATCGAGGGGTTCAGGGTGGTTTATATATAGAATAACAGATACCCGGGAGAGAGTTACAGACTGGAATCTAATCGAGAGGTTCGGGGTGGTTTATATATAGAATAACAGATACCCGGGAGTGAGTTACAGACTGGAATCTAATCGCGGGGTTCGGGGTGGTTTATATATAGAATAACAGGTACCTGGGAGTGAGTTACAGACTAGAATCTAATCGAGGGGTTCGGGTGGTTTATATATAGAATAACAGATACCCGGGAGTGAGTTACAGACTGGAATCTAATCGAGGGGTTCTGGGTGGTTTACATTTAGAATAACAGATACACGGGAGTGAGTTACAGACTGGAATCTAATCGAGGGGTTCGGGGTGATTTATATATTGAATAACAGATACCCGGGAGTGAGTTACAGACTGGAATCTAATCGAGGGGTTTGGGGTGGTTTATATATTGAATAACAGATACCCGGGAGTGAGTTACACACCGGAATCTAATCGAGAGGTTATGGGTGGTTTATATATAGAATAACAGATACCCGGGAGTGAGTTACAGACTGGAATCTAATCGAGGGGTTCGGGGTGGATAATATATAGAATAACAGTTACCCAGGAGTGAGTTACAGACTGGATCTAATCGAGGGGTTCAGGGTGGTTTATATATAGAATAACAGATACCCGGGAGTGAGTTACAGACTGGAATCTAATCGAGGGGTTCAGGGTGGTTTATATATAGAACAGGTACCCGGGAGTGAGTTATGAACTGGAATCTAATCGAGGGGTTCTGGGTGGTTTATATATAGAATAACAGATACCCGGGAGAGAGTTACAGAAGGGAATCTAATCGAGGGGTTCGAGCAGTTTATAGATAGAATAACAGATACCCGGGAGTGAGTTACAGACTGGAATCTAATCGGGGGGTTCAGGGTGGTTGAAATAGAATAACAGATACCGGGAGAGAGTTACAGACTGGAATCTAATCGAAGGGTTTCAGGGTGGTTTATATATAGAATAACAGATACCCGGGTGTGAGTTACAGACTGAAATCTAATCGATGGGTTCGGGGTGGTTTATATATAGAATAACAGATTCCCGGGCGTGAGTTACAGACTGGAATCTAATCGAGGGGTTCGGGGTGGTTTATATATAGAATAACAGATTCCCGGGAGTGAGTTACAGACTGGAATCTAATCGAGGGGTTCGGGGTGGTTTATATATAGAATAACAGATACCCGGGAGTGAGTTACAGACTGGAATCTAATCGAGGGGTTCGGAGTGGTTTATATATAGAATAACAGATACCCGGGAGTGAGTTATAGACTGGAATCTAATCGAGGGGCTTGGGATGGTTAGTATATAGAATAACAGATATCCGGGAGTGAGTTACAGACTGGAATCTAATCGAGGGGTTCAGGGTGGTTTATATATAGAATAACAGATACCCAGGAGTGAGTTACAGACTGGAATCTAATCGCGGGGTTCGGGGTGGTTTATATATAGAATAACAGGTACCTGGGAGTGAGTTACAGACTAGAATCTAATCGAGGGGTTCGGGTGGTTTATATATAGAATAACAGATACCCGGGAGTGAGTTACAGACTGGAATCTAATCGAGGGGTTCTGGGTGGTTTACATTTAGAATAACAGATACACGGGAGTGAGTTACAGACTGGAATCTAATCGAGGGGTTTGGGGTGGTTTATATATTGAATAACAGATACCCGGGAGTGAGTTACACACCGGAATCTAATCGAGGGGTTCAGGGTGGTTTATATATAGAACAGGTACCCGGGAGTGAGTTATGAACTGGAATCTAATCGAGGGGTTCAGGGTGGTTTATATATAGAATAACAGATACCCGGGAGAGAGTTACAGAAGGGAATCTAATCGAGGGGTTCGAGCAGTTTACAGATAGAATAACAGATACCCGGGAGTGAGTTACAGACTGGAATCTAATCGGGGGGTTCAGGGTGGTTTATATATAGAATAACAGATACCGGGAGAGAGTTACAGACTGGAATCTAATCGAAGGGTTTCAGGGTGGTTTATATATAGAATAACAGATACCCGGGTGTGAGTTACAGATTGGAATCTAATCGCGGGGTTCGGGGTGGTTTATATATAGAACAACAGGTACCCGGGAGTGAGTTACAGACTAGAATCTAATCGAGGGGTTCGGGGTGGTTTATATATAGAATAACAGATACCCGGGAGTGAGTTACAGACTGGAATCTAATCGAGGGGTTCTGGGTGGTTTATATACAGAATAACAGATACCCGGGAGTGAGTTACACACCGGAATCTAATCGAGAGGTTCGGGGTGGTTTATATATAGAATAACAGATACCCGGGAGTGAGTTACAGACTGGAATCTAATCGAGGGGTTCAGGGTGGTTTATATATAGAATAACAGATACCCGGGAGTGAGTTACAGACTGGAATCTAATCAAGGGGTTCGGAGTGGTTTATACATAGAATAACAGATACCCGGGAGTGAGTTACAGACTGGAATCTAATCGAGGGTTCAGGGTGGTTTATATATATATATATATATAGAATAACAGACACCCGGGTGTGAGTTACAGACTGGAATCTGATCGAGGGGTTTGGGGTGGTTTACATATAGAATAACAGGGACCCGGGAGTGAGTTACAGACTGGAATCTAATCGAGGGGTTTGGGGTGTTTTATATATAGAATAACAGACACCCGGGAGTGAGTTACAGACTGGAATCTAATCGAGGGGTTCGGGGTGGTTTACATATAGAATAATCGATACCCGGGAGTGAGTTACAGTCTGGAATCTAATCGAGGGGTTCAGGGTGGTTTATATATAGAATAACAGATACACGGGAGTGAGTTACAGACTGGAATCTAATCGAGGGGTTCGGAGTGGTTTTTTCATAGAATAACATATACCCTGGAGTGAGTTACAGACTGGAATCTAATCGAGGGGTTCGGGGTGGTTTATATATAGAATAACAGATACCCGGGAGTGAGTTACAGACTGGAATCTAATCGAGGGGTTCAGGGTGGTTTATATATAGAATAACAGATACCCGGGAGAGAGTTACAGAAGGGAATCTAATCGAGAGGTTCGAGCAGTTTACAGATAGAATAACAGATACCCGGGAGTGAGTTACAGACTGGAATCTAATCGGGGGGTTCAGGGTGGTTTATATATAGAATAACAGATACCGGGAGAGAGTTACAGACTGGAATCTAATCGAAGGGTTTCAGGGTGGTTTATATATAGAATAACAGATACCCGGGTGTGAGTTACAGACTGAAATCTAATCGATGGGTTCGGGGTGGTTTATATATAGAATAACAGATTCCCGGGCGTGAGTTACAGACTGGAATCTAATCGAGGGGTTCGGGGTGGTTTATATATAGAATAACAGATTCCCGGGAGCGAGTTACAGACTGGAATCTAATCGAGGGGTTCGGGGTGGTTTATATATAGAATAACAGATACCCGGGAGTGAGTTACAGACTGGAATCTAATCGAGGGGTTCAGGGTGGTTTATATATAGAATAACAGATACCCGGGAGTGAGTTACAGACTGGAATCTAATCGAGGGGTTCGGAGTGGTTTATATACAGAATAACAGAAACCCGGGAGGGAGTTACAGACTGGAATCTAATCGAGGGGTTCGGGGTGGTTTATATATAGAATAACAGATACCCGGGAGTGAGTTACAGACTGGAATCTAATCGAGGGGTTCGGGGTGGTTTATATATAGAATAACAAATACCCGGGAGTGAGTTACAGACTGGAATCTAATCGAGGGGTTCGGGGTGGTTTATATATAGAATAACAGATACCCGGGAGTGAGTTACAGACTGGAATCTAATCGAGGGGTTCGGGGTGGTTTATATATAGAATAACAGATATCCGGGAGTGAGTTACAGACTGGAATCTAATCGCGGGGTTCTGGGTGGTTTATATATAGAATAACAGATACCCGGGAGTGAGTTACAGACTGGAATCCAACCGAGGGGTTCAGGGTGGTTTATATATAGAATAACAGATACCCGGGAGTGAGTTACAGACTGGAATCTAATCGAGGGGTTCAGGGTGGTTTATATATAGAATAACAGGTACCCGGGAGTGAGTTACAGACTAGAATCTAATCGAGGGGTTCGGGGTGGTTTATATATAGAATAACAGATACCAGGGAGTGAGTTACAGACTGGAATCTAATCGAGGGGTTCTGGGTGGTTTATATACAGAATAACAGATACCCGGGAGTGAGTTACACACCGGAATCTAATCGAGAGGTTCGGGGTGGTTTATATATAGAATAACAGATACCCGGGAGTGAGTTACAGACTGGAATCTAATCGAGGGGTTCAGGGTGGTTTATATATAGAATAACAGATACCCGGGAGTGAGTTACAGACTGGAATCTAATCAAGGGGTTCGGAGTGGTTTATACATAGAATAACAGATACCCGGGAGTGAGTTACAGACTGGAATCTAATCGAGGGTTCAGGGTGGTTTATATATATATATATATATATATAGAATAACAGACACCCGGGTGTGAGTTACAGACTGGAATCTGATCGAGGGGTTTGGGGTGGTTTACATATAGAATAACAGGGACCCGGGAGTGAGTTACAGACTGGAATCTAATCGAGGGGTTTGGGGTGTTTTATATATAGAATAACAGACACCAGGGAGTGAGTTACAGACTGGAATCTAATCGAGGGGTTCGGGGTGGTTTACATACAGAATAATCGATACCCGGGAGTGAGTTACAGTCTGGAATCTAATCGAGGGGTTCAGGGTGGTTTATATATAGAATAACAGATACCCGGGAGTGAGTTACAGACTGGAATCTAATCGAGGGGTTCGGGGTGGTTTATATATAGAATAACAGATACACGGGAGTGAGTTACAGACTGGAATCTAATCGAGGAGTTCGGAGTGGTTTTTTCATAGAATAACAGATACCCGGGAGTGAGTTACAGACTGGAATCTAATCGAGGGGTTCGGGGTGGTTTATATATAGAATAACAGATACCCGGAAGTGAGTTCCAGACTGGAATCTAACCGAGGGTTTCGGGATGGTTTATATATAGAATAACAGATACCCGGGAGTGAGTTACAGACTGGAATCTAATCGAGGGGTTCAGGGTGGTTTATATATAGAATAACAGATACCCGGGAGTGAGTTACAGACTGGAATCTAATCGAGGGGTTCAGGGTGGTTTATATCTAGAATAACAGATAACCGGGAGTGAGTTACAGACTGGAATCTAATAGAGGGGTTCGGGGTGGTTTATATTTAGAATAACAGATACCCGGGAGTGAGTTACAGACTGGAATCTAATCGAGACGTTCGGGGTGCTTTATTTATCGAATAAAAGATACCTGGGAGTGAGTTACAGACTGGAATCTATTCGAGGGGTTCGGGGTGGTTTATATATCGAATAAAAGATACCCGGGTGTGAGTTACAGGCTGGAATCTAATCGAGGGGTTCGGAGTGGTTTATATATAGAATAACAGATACCCGGGAGAGAGTTACAGACTGGAATCTAATCGAGGGGTTCAGGGTGGTTTATATATAGAATAACAGATAACCGGGAGTGAGTTACAGACTGGAATCTAATAGAGGGGTTCGGGGTGGTTTATCTATAGAATAACAGATACCCGGGAGTGAGTTACAGACTGGAATCTAATCGAGGGTTTCGGGGTGGTTTATATTTAGAATAACAGATACCCGGGAGTGAGTTACAGACTGGAATCTAATCGAGGGGTTCGGGGTGGTTTATTTATCGAATAAAAGATACCCGGGTGTGAGTTACAGACTGGAATCTAATCGAGGGGATCGGGGTGGTTTATATATCGAATAAAAGATACCCGGGAGTGAGTTACAGACTGGAATCTAACCGAGGGGTTCTGGGTGGTTTATATATAGAATAACAGATACCCGAGAATGAGTTACAGACTGGAATCTAATCGAGGGGCTTGGGGTGGTTTATATATAGAATAACAGATACCCGGGAGTGAGTTACAGACTGGAATCTAATCGAGGGGTTCGGGGTGGTTTATATATAGAATAACAGATACCCGGGAGAGAGTTACAGACTGGAATCTAATCGAGGGGTTCTGGGTGGTTTATATATAGATTAACAGATACCCGGGAGTGAGTTACAGACTGGAATCTAATCGAGGGGTTCGGGGTGGTTTATATATAGAATAACAGATACCTGGGAGTGAGTTACAGACTGGAATCTAATCGAGGGGTTCAGGGAGGTTTATATATAGAATAACAGATACCCGGGAGAGAGTTACAGACTGGAATCTAATCGAGGGGTTCGGGGTGGTTTATATATAGAATAACAGATACCCGGGAGTGAGTTACAGACTGGAATCTAATCGAGGGGTTCTGGGTGGTTTATATATAGATTAACAGATACCCGGGAGTGAGTTAGACTGGAATCTAATCGAGGGGTTCAGGGTGGTTTATATATAGAATAACAGATACCCGGGAGTGAGTTACAGACTGGAATCTAATCGAGGGGTTCGAGGTGGTTTAGATATAGAACAGATACCCGGGAGTGAGATACAGACGGGAATCTAATCGAGGTGTTCGGGGTGGTTTATATATAGAATAACGGATGCCCGGGAGTGAGTTACAGACTGGAATCTAATCGAGGGGTTCGGGGTGGTTTATATATAGAATAACGGATGCCCGGGACTGTGTTACAGACTGGAATCTAATCGAGGGGTTCAGGGTGGCTTATATATAGAATAACAGATACACGGGAGTGAGTTACAGACTGGAATCTAATCGAGGGGTTCCGGGTGGTTTATATATAGAATGACAGATACCCGGGAGTGAGTTACAGACTGGAATCTAATCGAGGGGCTTGGGGTGGTTTATATATAGAACAACAGATACCCGGGAGTGAGTTACAGACTGGAATCTAATCGAGGGGTTCGGGGTGGTTTATATATAGAATAACAGATACCCGGGAGAGAGTTACAGACTGGAATCTAATCGAGGGGTTCTGGGTGGTTTATATATAGAATAACAGATACCCGGGTGTGAGTTACAGACTGGAATCTAATCGAGGGGTTCGGGGTGGTTTATATATAGATTAACAGATACCCGGGAGTGAGTTAGACTGGAATCTAATCGAGGGGTTCAGGGTGGTTTATATATAGAACAGATACCCGGGAGTGAGATACAGACGGGAATCTAATCGAGGTGTTCGGGGTGGTTTATATATAGAATAACAGATGCCCGGGACTGTGTTACAGACTGGAATCTAATCGAGGGGTTCGGGATGGTTTATATGTAGAATAACAGATTCCCGGGAGCGAGTTACAGACTGGAATCTAATCGAGGGGTTCGGGGTGGTTTATATATAGAATAACAGATACACGGGAGTGAGTTACAGACTGGAATCTAATCGAGGGGTTCCGGGTGGTTTATATATAGAATGACAGATACCCGGGAGTGAGTTACAGACTGGAATCTAATCGAGGTGTTCACGGTGGTTTATATATAGAACAGATACCCGGGAGTGAGTTATGAACTGGAATCTAATCGAGGGGTTCAGGGTGGTTTATATATAGAATAACAGATACCCGGGAGAGAGTTACAGACGGGAATCTAATCGAGGGGTTCGAGCAGTTTATTGATAGAATAACAGATACCCGGGAGTGAGTTACAGACTGGAATCTAATCGGGGGGTTCAGGGTGGTTTATATATAGAATAACAGATACCTGGGAGTGAGTTACAGACTGGAATCTAATCGAGGGGTTCGGGGTGGTTTATATATAGAATAACAGATACCCGGGAGAGAGTTACAGACTGGAATCTAATCGAAGGGTTTCAGGGTGGTTTATATATAGAATAACAGATACCCGGGTGTGAGTTACAGACTGAAATCTAATCGATGGGTTCGGGGTGGTTTATATATAGAATAACAGATACCCGGGCGTGAGTTACAGACTGGAATCTAATCGAGGGGTTCGGGGTGGTTTATTTATCGAATAAAAGATACCCGGGAGTGAGTTCCAGACTGGAATCTATTTGAGGGGTTCGGGGTGGTTTATATATCGAATAAAAGATACCCGGGTGTGAGTTACAGGCTGGAATCTAATCGAGGGGTTCGGAGTGGTTTATATATAGAATAACAGATACCCGGGAGAGAGTTACAGACTGGAATCTAATCGAGGGGTTCGGGGTGGTTTATATATAGAATAACAGATACCCGGGAGAGAGTTACAGACTGGAATCTAACCGAGGGGTTTGTGGTGGTTCATATATCGAATAAGATACACGGGAGTGAGTTACAGACTGGATTCTAATCGAGGGGTTCGGGGTGGTTTATATATAGAATAACAGATCCCCGGGAGTGAGTTACAGACTGGAATCTAACCGAGGGGTTCTGGGTGGTTTATATATAGAATAACAGATACCCGGGAATGAGTTACAGACTGGAATCTAATCGAGGGGCTTGGGGTGGTTTATATATAGAATAACAGATACACGGGAGTGAGTTACAGACTGGAATCTAATCGAGGGGTTCAGGGTGGTTTATATATAGAACAGATACCCGGGAGTGAGATACAGACGGGAATCTAATCGAGGTGTTCGGGGTGGTTTATATATAGAACAGATACCCGGGAGTGAGTTATGAACTGGAATCTAATCGAGGGGTTCAGGGTGGTTTATATATAGAATAACAGATACCCGGGAGAGAGTTACAGACGGGAATCTAATCGAGGGGTTCGAGCAGTTTATAGATAGAATAACAGATACCCGGGAGTGAGTTACAGACTGGAATCTAATCGGGGGGTTCAGGGTGGTTTATATATAGAATAACAGATACCCGGGAGAGAGTTACAGACTGGAATCTAATCGAAGGGTTTCAGGGTGGTTTATATATAGAATAACAGATACCCGGGTGTGAGTTACAGACTGAAATCTAATCGATGGGTTCGGGGTGGTTTATATATAGAATAACAGATACCCGGGCGTGAGTTACAGACTGGAATCTAATCGAGGGGTTCGGGGTGGTTTATTTATCGAATAAAAGATACCCGGGAGTGAGTTCCAGACTGGAATCTATTTGAGGGGTTCGGGGTGGTTTATATATCGAATAAAAGATACCCGGGTGTGAGTTACAGGCTGGAATCTAATCGAGGGGTTCGGAGTGGTTTATATATAGAATAACAGATACCCGGGAGAGAGTTACAGACTGGAATCTAACCGAGGGGTTCTGGGTGGTTTATATATAGAATAACAGATACCCGGGAATGAGTTACAGACTGGAATCTAATCGAGGGGATTGGGGTGGTTTATATATAGAATAACAGATACCCGGGAGTGAGTTACAGACTGGAATCTAACCGAGGGGTTCTGGGTGGTTTATATATAGAATAACAGATACCCGAGAATGAGTTACAGACTGGAATCTAATCGAGGGGCTTGGGGTGGTTTATATATAGAACAACAGATACCCGGGAGTGAGTTACAGACTGGAATCTAACCGAGGGGTTCGGGGTGGTTTATATATAGAATAACAGATACCCGGGAGTGAGTTAGACTGGAATCTAATCGAGGGGTTCAGGGTGGTTTATATATAGAACAGATACCCGGGAGTGAGATTCAGACTGGAATCTAATCGAGGGGTTTGGGGTGGTTTATATGTAGAATAATAGGGACCCGGGAGTGAGTTACAGACTGGAATCTAATCGAGGGGTTCAGGGTGGTTTATATATAGAATAACAGATACCCGGGAGTGAGATATAGACGGGAATCTAATCGAGGTGTTCGGGGTGGTTTATATATAGAACAGATACACGGGAGTGAGTTATGAACTGGAATCTAATCGAGGGGTTCGGGGTTGTTTATATATAGAATAACAGATACCCGGGAGTGAGTTACAGACTGGAATCTAATCGGGGTGTTCAGGGTGGTTTATATATAGAATAACAGATACCCGGGAGAGAGTTACAGACTGGAATCTAATCGGGGTGTTCAGGGTGGTTTATATATAGAATAACAGATACCCGGGAGAGAGTTACAGAAGGGAATCTAATCGAGGGGTTCGGGGTGGTTTATATATAGAATAACAGATACCCGGGAGTGAGTTACAGACTGGAATCTAATCGAGGGGTTCAGGGTGGTTTATATATAGAATAACAGATACCCGGGAGTGAGTCACAGACTGGAATCTAATCGGGGTGTTCAGGGTGGTTTATATATAGAATAACAGATACCCGGGAGAGAGTTACAGACTGGAATCTAATCAAAGGGTTTCAGGGTGGTTTATATATAGAATAACAGATACCCGGGTGTGAGTTAAAGACTGAAATCTAATCGATGGGTTCGGGGTGGTTTATATATAGAATAACAGATACCCGGGAGAGAGTTACAGAAGGGAATCTAATCGAGGGGTTCGAGCAGTTTATAGATAGAATAACAGATACCCGGGAGTGAGTTACAGACTGGAATCTAATCGGGGGGTTCAGGGTGGTTTATATGTAGAATAACAGATACCCGGGAGAGAGTTACAGACTGGAATCTAATCGAAGGGTTTCAGGGTGGTTTATATATAGAATAACAGATACACGGGCGTGAGTTTCAGACTGGAATCTAATCGAGGGGTTCGGGGTGGTTTATATATAGAATAACAGATTCCCGGGAGCGAGTTACAGACTGGAATCTAATCGAGGGGTTCGGGGTGGTTTATATATAGAATAACAGATACCCGGGAGTGAGTTACAGACTGGAATCTAATCGAGGGGTTCGGAGTGGTTTATATACAGAATAACAGATACCCGGGAGTGAGTTACAGACTGGAATCTAATCGAGGGGTTCGAGGTGGTATATATAGAATAACAGATACCCGGGAGTGAGTTACAGACTGGAATCTAATCGAGGGGTTCGGGGTGGTTTATATACAGAATAACAGATACCCGGGAGTGAGTTACAGACTGGAATCTAATCGAGGGGTTCGGGGTGGTTTATATATAGAATAACAGAAACCCGGGAGTGAGTTACAGACTGGAATCTAATCGAGGGGTTCGGAGTGGTTTATATATAGAATAACAGATACCCGGGAGTGAGTTATAGACTGGAATCTAATCGAGGGGCTTGGGATGGTTTATATATAGAATAACAGATACCCGGGAGTGAGTTACAGACTGGAATCTAATCGAGGGGTTCAGGGTGGTTTATATATAGAATAACAGATACCCGGGAGTGAGTTACAGACTGGAATCTAATCGAGGGGTTCAGGGTGGTTTATATATAGAATAACAGATACCGCGGAAGTGAGTTACAGACTGGAATCTAATCGAGGGGTTCAGGGTGGTTTATATATAGAATAACAGATACACGGGAGTGAGTTACAGACTGGAATCTAATCGAGGGGTTCGGGGTGATTTATATATTGAATAACAGATACCCGGGAGTGAGTTACAGACTGGAATCTAATCGAGGGGTTTGGGGTGGTTTATATATTGAATAACAGATACCCGGGAGTGAGTTACACACCGGAATCTAATCGAGAGGTTATGGGTGGTTTATATATAGAATAACAGATACCCGGGAGTGAGTTACAGACTGGAATCTAATCGAGGGGTTCGGGGTGGATAATATATAGAATAACAGTTACCCAGGAGTGAGTTACAGACTGGATCTAATCGAGGGGTTCAGGGTGGTTTATATATAGAATAACAGATACCCGGGAGTGAGTTACAGACTGGAATCTAATCGAGGGGTTCAGGGTGGTTTATATATAGAATAACAGATACCCGGGAGTGAGTTACAGACTGGAATCTAATCAAGGGGTTCGGAGTGGTTTATACGTAGAATAACAGATACCCGGGAGTGAGTTACAGACTGGAATCCAATCGAGGGTTCAGGGTGGTTTATATATATATATATATATATAGAATAACAGATACCCGGGTGTGAGTTACAGACTGGAATCGAATCGCGGGGTTCGGGGTGGTTTATATATAGAATAACAGATACCTGGGAGTGAGTGACAGACTGGAATCTAATCGAGGGGTTCAGGGTGGTTCATATATAGAATAACAGATACCCGGGAGTGGGTTACAGACTGGAATCTAATCGAGGGGTTCGGGGTGGTTTATATAGAATAACAGATACCCGGGAGTGAGTTACAGACTGGAATCTAATCGAGGGGTTCGGGGTGGTTTATATATAGAATAACAGATACCCGGGAGTGAGTTACAGACTGGAATCTAATCGAGGGGTTCAGGGTGGTTTATATATAGAATAACAGATACCCGGGAGTGAGTTACAGACTGGAATCTAATCAAGGGGTTCGGAGTGGTTTATACGTAGAATAACAGATACCCGGGAGTGAGTTACAGACTGGAATCCAATCGAGGGTTCAGGGTGGTTTATATATATATATATATATAGAATAACAGATACCCGGGTGTGAGTTACAGACTGGAATCGAATCGCGGGGTTCGGGGTGGTTTATATATAGAATAACAGATACCTGGGAGTGAGTGACAGACTGGAATCTAATCGAGGGGTTCAGGGTGGTTCATATATAGAATAACAGATACCCGGGAGTGGGTTACAGACTGGAATCTAATCGAGGGGTTCGGGGTGGTTTATATAGAATAACAGATACCCGGGAGTGAGTTACAGACTGGAATCTAATCGAGGGGTTCGGGGTGGTTTATATATAGAATAACAGATACCCGGGAGTGAGTTACAGACTGGAATCTAATCGAGGGGTTCGGGGTGGTTTATATATAGAATAACAGATACCCGGGAGTGTGTTACAGACTGGAATCTAATCGAGGGGTTCAGGGTGGTTTATATATAGAATAACAGATACCCGGGAGTGGGTTACAGACTGGAATCTAATCGAGGGGTTCGGGGTGGTTTATATAGAATAACAGATACCCGGGAGTGAGTTACAGACTGGAATCTAATCGAGGGGTTCGGGGTGGTTTATATATAGAATAACAGATACCCGGGAGTGAGTTACAGACTGGAATCTAATCGAGGGGTTCGGGGTGGTTTATATATAGAATAACAGATACCCGGGAGTGAGTGACAGACTGGAATCTAATCGAGGGGTTCGGGGTGGTTTATATACAGAATAACAGATACCCGGGAGTGAGTTACAGACTGGAATCTAATCGAGGGGTTCAGGGTGGTTTATATATAGAATAACAGATACCCGGGAGTGAGATATAGACGGGAATCTAATCGAGGTGTTCGGGGTGGTTTATATATAGAATAACAGATGCCCGGGACTGTGTTACAGACTGGAATCTAATCGAGGGGTTCAGGGTGGTTTATATATAGAATAACAGATGCCCGGGACTGTGTTACAGACTGGAATCTAATCGAGGGGTTCAGGGTGGTTTATATATAGAACAGGTACCCGGGAGTGAGTTATGAACTGGAATCTAATCGAGGGGTTCAGGGTGGTTTATATATAGAATAACAGATACCCGGGAGAGAGTTACAGAAGGGAATCTAATCGAGGGGTTCGAGCAGTTTATAGATAGAATAACAGATACCCGGGAGTGAGTTACAGACTGGAATCTAATCGGGGGGTTCAGGGTGGTTTATATATAGAATAACAGATACCGGGAGAGAGTTACAGACTGGAATCTAATCGAAGGGTTTCAGGGTGGTTTATATATAGAATAACAGATACCCGGGTGTGAGTTACAGACTGAAATCTAATCGATGGGTTCGGGGTGGTTTATATATAGAATAACAGATTCCCGGGCGTGAGTTACAGACTGGAATCTAATCGCGGGGTTCGGGGTGGTTTATATATAGAATAACAGATTCCCGGGAGCGAGTTACAGACTGGAATCTAATCGAGGGGTTCGCGGTGGTTTATATATAGAATAACAGATACCCGGGAGTGAGTTACAGACTGGAATCTAATCGAGGGGTTCAGGGTGGTTTATATATAGAATAACAGATACCCGGGAGTGAGTTACAGACTGGAATCTAATCGAGGGGTTCGGAGTGGTTTATATATAGAATAACAGATACCCGGGAGTGAGTTACAGACTGGAATCTAATCGAGGGGTTCGGGGTGGTTTATATATAGAATAACAGAAACCCGGGAGGGAGATACAGACTGGAATCCAACCGAGGGGTTCAGGGTGGTTTATATATAGAATAACAGATACCTGGGAGTGAGTTACAGACTGGAATCTAATCGAGGGGTTCAGGGTGGTTTATATATAGAATAACAGATACCCGGGAGTGAGTTACAGACTGGAATCTAATCGAGGGGTTCAGGGTGGTTTATATATAGAATAACAGATACCTGGGAGTGAGTTACAGACTGGAGTCTAATCGCGGGGTTCGGGGTGGTTTATATATAGAATAACAGGTACCCGGGAGTGAGTTACAGACTAGAATCTAATCGAGGGGTTCGGGGTGGTTTATATATAGAATAACAGATACCCGGGAGTGAGTTACAGACTGGAATCTAATCGAGGGGTTCTGGGTGGTTTATATACAGAATAACAGATACCCGGGAGTGAGTTACACACCGGAATCTAATCGAGAGGTTCGGGGTGGTTTATATATAGAATAACAGATACCCGGGAGTGAGTTACAGACTGGAATCTAATCGAGGGGTTCGGGGTGGATAATATATAGAATAACAGTTACCCAGGAGTGAGTTACAGACTGGATCTAATCGAGGGGTTCAGGGTGGTTTATATATAGAATAACAGATACCCGGGAGTGAGTTACAGACTGGAATCTAATCGAGGGGTTCAGGGTGGTTTATATATAGAATAACAGATACCCGGGAGTGAGTTACAGACTGGAATCTAATCAAGGGGTTCGGAGTGGTTTATACATAGAATAACAGATACCCGGGAGTGAGTTACAGACTGGAATCTAATCGAGGGTTCAGGGTGGTTTATATATATATATATATATATATAGAATAACAGACACCCGGGTGTGAGTTACAGACTGGAATCGAATCGCGGGGTTCGGGGTGGTTTATATATAGAATAACAGATACCTGGGAGTGAGTTACAGACTGGAATCTAATCGAGGGGTTCGGGTTGGTTTATATATAGAATAACAGAGACCCGGGAGTGAGTTACAGACTGGAATCTAATCGAGGGGTTCGGGTTGGGTTATATATAGAATAACAGATACCCGGGAGTGAGTTACAGACTGGAATCTAATCGAGGGGTTCGGGGTGGTTTATATATAGATGACAGATGCCCGGGAGTGAGTTACAGACTGGAATCTAATCGAGGGGTTCGGGGTGGTTTTTCTATAGAATAACAGATACCCGGGAGTGAGTTACAGACTGGAATCTAATCGAGGTGTTCGGGGTGGTTTATATATAGAATAACAGATACCCGGGAGTGAGTTACAGACTGGAACCTAATCAAGGGGTTCAGGGTGGTTTATATATAGAATAACAGATACCCGGGAGTGAGTTACAGACTGGAATCTGATCGAGGGGTTTGGGGTGGTTTACATATAGAATAACAGGGACCCGGGAGTGAGTTATAGACTGGAATCTAATCGAGGGGTTTGGGGTGTTTTATATATAGAATAACAGACACCCGGGAGTGAGTTACAGACTGGAATCTAATCGAGGGGTTCGGGGTGGTTTACATATAGAATAATCGATACCCGGGAGTGAGTTACAGTCTGGAATCTAATCGAGGGGTTCAGGGTGGTTTATATATAGAACAACAGATACACGGGAGTGAGTTACAGACTGGAATCTAATCGAGGGGTTCGGAGTGGTTTTTTCATAGAATAACAGATACCCGGGAGTGAGTTACAGACTGGAATCTAATCGAGGGGTTCGGGGTGGTTTATATATAGAATAACAGATACCCGGAAGTGAGTTCCAGACTGGAATCTAATCGAGGGGTTCAGTGTGGTTTATATATAGAATAACAGATACCCGGGAGTGAGTTACAGACTGGAATCTAATCGAGGGGTTCGGGGTGGTTTATATATAGAATAACAGATACCCGGGAGTGAGTTACAGACTGGAATCTAATCGAGGGGTGCAGGGTGGTTTATATATAGAATAACAGATACCCGGGAGTGAGTTACAGACTGGAATCTAATCGAGGGGTGCAGGGTGGTTTATATCTAGAATAAAATATAACCGGGAGTGAGTTACAGACTGGAATCTAATCGAGGGGTTCGGGGTGGTTTATATTCAGAATAACAGATACCCGGGAGTGAGTTACAGACTGGAATCTAATCGAGGGGTTCGGGGTGGTTTATTTATCGAATAAAAGATACCCGGGTGTGAGTTACAGACTGGAATCTAATCGAGGGGTTTGGGGTGGTTTATATTTAGAATAACAGATACCCGGGAGTGAGTTACAGACTGGAATCTAATCGAGGGGTTCGGGGTGGTTTATATTTAGAATAACAGATACCCGGGAGTGAGTTACAGGCTGGAATCTAATCGAGGGGTTGGGGGTGGTTTATTTATCGAATAAAAGATACCCGGGAGTGAGTTACAGACTGGAATCTAATCGAGGGGTTTGGAGTGGTTTATATATAGAATAACAGATACCCGGGAGTTAGTTACAGACTGGAATCTAATTGAGGGGTTCGGGGTGGTTTAAATATAGAATAACAGATACCCGGGAGTGAGTTACAGACTGGAATCTAATCGAGGGGTTTGGGGTGGTTTACATATAGAATAATAGATACCCGGGAGTTAGTTACAGACTGGAATCTAATTGAGGGGTTCAGGGTGGTTGATATATAGAGTAACAGATACCCGGGAGTGAGTTACAGACTGGAACCTAATCGAGGGGTTCGGGGTGGTTTATATATAGAATAACAGATACCCGGGAGTGAGTTACAGACTGGAATCTAATCGAGGGGTTCGGGGTGGTTTATATACAGAATAACAGATACCCGGGAGTGAGATACAGACTGGAATCTAACCGAGGGGTTCTGGGTGGTTTATATATAGAATAACAGATACCCGGGAATGAGTTACAGACTGGAATCTAATCGAGGGGCTTGGGGTGGTTTATATATAGAATAACAGATACCCGGGAGTGAGTTACAGACTGGAATCTAATCGAGGGGTTTGGGGTGGTTTATATATAGAATAACAGATACCCGGGAGTGAGTTACAGACTGGAATCTAATCGAGGGGTTCAGGGTGGTTGATATATAGTATAACAGATACCCGGGAGTGAGTTACAGACTGGAATCTAATCGAGGGGTTCGGGGTGGTTTATATATAGAATAACAGATACCCGGGGGTTACAGACTGGAATCTAATCGAGGGGTTCGGGGGGGGTTTATATATAGAATAACAGATACCCGGGAGTGAGTTACAGACTGGAATCTAATCGAGGGGTTCGGGGTGGTTTATATACAGAATAACAGATACCCGGGGGTTACAGACTGGAATCTAATCGAGGGGTTCGGGGGGGTTTATATATAGAATAACAGATACCCGGGAGTGAGTTACAGAAGGGAATCTAATCGAGGGGTTCGGGGTGGTTTATATACAGAATAACAGATACCCGGGAGTGAGTTACAGACTGGAATCTAACCGAGGGGTTCTGGGTGGTTTATATATAGAATAACAGATACCCGGGAGTGAGTTACAGACTGGAATCTAACCGAGGGGTTCTGGGTGGTTTATATATAGAATAACAGATACCCGGGAATGAGTTACAGACTGGAATCTAATCGAGGGGCTTGGGGTGGTTTATATATAGAATAACAGATACCCGGGAGTGAGTTACAGACTGGAATCTAACCGAGGGGTTCGGGGTGGTTTATATATAGAATAACAGATACCCGGGAGTGAGTTGGACTGGAATCTAATCGAGGGGTTCAGGGTGGTTTATATATAGAACAGATACCCGGGAGTGAGATACAGACTGGAATCTAATCGAGGGGTTTGGGGTGGTTTATATATAGAATAACAGATACCCGGGAGTGAGATATAGACGGGAATCTAATTGAGGGGTCAGGGTGGTTTATATATAGAATAACAGATACCCGGGAGTGAGTTACAGACTGGAATCTAATCGAGGGGTTCGGAGTGGTTTATATATAGAATAACAGATACCCGGGAGAGAGTTACAGACTGGAATCTAATCGAGGGGTTCAGGGTGGTTTATATATAGAATATCAGATACCCGGGAGAGAGTTACAGACTGGAATCTAATCGAGGGGTTCAGAGTGGTTTATATATAGAATAACAGATACCCGGGAGTGAGTTACAGACTGGAATCTAATCGAGGTGTTTGGGATGGTTTATATATTGAATAACAGATACCCGGGAGTGAGTTACAGACTGGAATCTAATCGAGGTGTTTGGGATGGTTTATATATAGAATAACACATACCCGGGAGAGAGTTACAGACTGGAATCTAATCGAGGGGTTTGGAGTGGTTTATATATAGAATAACAGATACCCGGGAGTGAGATACAGACTGGAATCTAATCGAGGAGTTCAGGGTGGTTTATATATAGAATAACAGATACCCGGGAGTGAGTTACAGACTGGAATCTAATCGAGGGGTTCGGGGTGGTTTATATATAGAATAACAGATACCCGGGTGTGAGTTACAGACTGGAATCTAATCGAGGGATTCGGGGTGGTTTATATATAGAATAACAGATACCCGGGCGGGAGTTACAGACTGGAATCTAATCGAGGGGTTCGGGGTGGTTTATATATAGAATAACAGATTCCCGGGAGCGAGTTACAGACTGGAATCTAATCGAGGGGTTCGGGGTGGTTTATATATAGAATAACAGATACCCGGGAGTGAGTTACAGACTGGAATCTGATGGAGGGGTCCGGGGTGGTTTATATATAGAATAACAGATACCCGGGAGTGAGTTACAGACTGGAATCTAATGGAGGGGTCCGGGGTGGTTTATATACGGAATAACTGTGTTGTCTACCTGACCAGCATATCCCGGACTTTGGAAGCTCCTGGGAAGAGGTCCCAAACTTTGCCGTTCATTTTCTCATTGATGATGTAATTGTGACACGTTTTCCAATCTCCCATCTTCATCGCCTTGGAGGCGGCAACTACGTGTTCCCTCATACTCTCTGGCGGACCTGGGGAAAAGCAATTCGCGGCCACATGTGAGAGAATGTGACAGGGAGCGGCAGAGCGTGCAGAGCTGTGAGAGAGAGGCACGCTGAGCGAGAGAGAGGCACGCAGAGCGAGAGAGGGGCACGCAGAGCGAGAGAGGGGCACGCAGAGCGAGAGAGAGGCACGCAGAGCGAGAGAGAGGCACGCAGAGCGAGAGAGAGGCACGCAGAGCTAGAGAGGGGCACGCAGAGCGAGAGAGAGGCCCGCAGAGCGAGAGAGAGGCACGCAGAGCGAGAGAGAGGCACGCAGAGCGAGAGAGAGGCACGCAGAGCGAGAGAGAGGCACGCAGAGCGAGAGAGAGGCACGCAGAGCGAGAGAGAGGCACGCAGAGCGAGAGAGAGGCACGCAGAGCGAGAGAGAGGCACGCAGAGCGAGAGAGAGGCACGCAGAGCGAGAGAGAGGCACGCAGAGCGAGAGAGAGGCACGCAGAGCGAGAGAGAGGCACGCAGAGCGAGAGAGGGGCACGCAGAGCGAGAGAGGGGCACGCAGAGCGAGAGAGAGGCACGCAGAGCGAGAGAGGGGCACGCAGAGCGAGAGAGGGGCACGCAGAGCGAGAGAGAGGCACGCAGAGCGAGAGAGGGGCACGCAGAGCGAGAGAGGGGCACGCAGAGCGAGAGAGAGGCACGCAGAGCGAGAGAGAGGCACGCAGAGCGAGAGAGAGGCACGCAGAGCGAGAGAGGGGCACGCAGAGCCGAGAGAGAGACACGCAGAGCGAGAGAGAGAGACACGCAGAGCGAGAGAGAGACACTCAGAGCGAGAGAGAGGCACGCAGAGCGAGAGAGGGGCACGCAGAGCGAGAGAGAGGCACGCAGAGCGAGAGACACGCAGAGCGAGATAGAGAGACACGCAGAGCCGAGAGAGACACGGAGAGCGAGAGAGGGGCCCGCAGAGCCGAGAGAGAGACACGCAGAGCGAGAGAGAGAGACACGCAGAGCGAGAGAGAGACACACGCAGAGCGAGAGAGAGGCACGCAGAGCGAGAGAGGGGCACGCAGAGCGAGAGAGGGGCACGCAGAGCCGAGAGAGAGGCACGCAGAGCCGAGAGAGAGGCACGCAGAGCGAGAGAGAGGCACGCAGAGCGAGAGAGAGGCACGCAGAGCGAGAGAGAGGCACGCAGAGCGAGAGAGAGGCACGCAGAGCGAGAGAGGGGCATGCAGAGCGAGAGAGAGACACGCAGAGCGAGAGAGAGACACGCAGAGCGAGAGAGAGGCACGCAGAGCGAGAGAGAGGCACGCAGAGGCGAGAGAGAGACACGCAGAGCCGAGAGAGAGACACGCAGAGCGAGAGACACGCAGAGCGAGATAGAGAGACACGCAGAGCGAGAGAGAGGCACGCAGAGCGAGAGAGACAGACACGCAGAGCGAGAGAGACAGACACGCAGAGCGAGAGAGACAGACACGCAGAGCGCGAGAGAGACAGACACGCAGAGCGAGAGAGAGAGAGAGAGAGAGACACGCAGAGCGAGAGAGAGACACGCAGAGCGAGAGAGAGAGACACGCAGAGCGAGAGAGACACGCAGAGCGAGAGAGAGACACGCAGAGCGAGAGAGAGACACGCAGAGCGAGAGAGAGACACGCAGAGCGAGAGAGAGACACGCAGAGCGAGAGAGAGAGACACACAGAGCGAGAGAGAGAGAGACTCGCAGAGCGAGAGAGAGAGACACGCAGAGCGAGTGAGAGGCACGCAGAGCGAGAGAGACACGCAGAGCGAGAGGGGCAGACATGCAGAGCGAGAGAGAGAGAGAGACACGCAGAGCGAGAGAGACACGCAGAGCGAGAGAGACAGACACGCAGAGCGAGAGAGACAGACACGCAGAGCGAGAGAGACAGACACGCAGAGCGAGAGAGACAGACACGCAGAGCGAGAGAGACAGACACGCAGATCGAGAGAGAGACACGCAGAGCGCGAGAGAGACACGCAGAGCGCGAGAGAGACACGCAGAGCGAGACAGACACGTAGAGCGAGAGAGACACAGAGCGAGAGAGACACGCAGAGCGAGAGAGACACGCAGAGCGAGAGAGACACGCAGAGCGAGAGAGACACGCAGAGCGAGAGAGACACGCAGAGCGAAATACACGCAGAGCGAGACACACGCAGAGCGAGACACACGCAGAGCGAGACACACGCAGAGCGAGAGAGCGCCACGCAGAGAGAGAGAGCGCCACGCAGAGCGAGAGAGCGCCACGCAGAGCGCGAGAGCCACGCAGAGCGCGAGAGCCACGCAGAGCGCGAGAGCCACGCAGAGCGCGAGAGCCACGCAGAGCGCGAGAGCCACGCAGAGCGCGAGAGCCACGCAGAGCGCGAGAGAGGGACGCAGAGCGAGAGAGAGGGACGCAGAGCGAGAGAGGGACGCAGAGCGAGAGAGGGACGCAGAGCGAGAGAGAGACAGACGCAGAGCGAGAGAGACGCAGAGCGCGAGAGAGAGACACGCAGAGCTAGAGACACGCAGAGCGCGAGAGAGAGACACGCAGAGCAAGAGAGACAGACACGCAGAGCTAGAGACACGCAGAGCGCGAGAGAGAGACACGCAGAGCGCGAGAGAGAGACACGCAGAGCTAGAGGGAGACGCAGAGCGAGAGAGACAGACACGCAGAGCAAGAGAGACAGACACGCAGAGCGAGAGAGGGACACGCAGAGCGAGAGAGACAGACACGCAGAGCGAGAGAGAGACGCAGAGCTAGAGAGAGACGCAGAGCTAGAGAGAGAGACGCAGAGCGAGAGAGAGACGCAGAGCGAGAGAGAGACGCAGAGCGAGAGAGAGAAACACGCAGGTGAGTGTCAGAGAGACACAGAGCGAGAGACAGAGCGTGTCAGAGAGAGACACAGACAGAGAAAGAGAGAGAGAGACAGAGAGAGAGTCAGAGAGAGACAGAGAGAGAGAGAGACAGAGAGAGTCAGAGCGAGAGAGAGAGACAGAGAGAGAGAGCGAGACAGAGAGAGCGAGACAGAGAGAGAGAGAGAGAGACAGAGAGAGAGTCAGAGAGAGACAGAGAGAGAGAGAGACAGAGAGAGTCAGAGCGAGAGAGAGAGACAGAGAGAGAGAGCGAGACAGAGAGAGCGAGACAGAGAGAGCGAGACAGAGAGAGCGAGACAGAGAAAGAGCGAGACAGAGAAAGAGCGAGACAGAGAAAGAGCGAGACAGAGAAAGAGCGAGAGAGGGACAGAGAGAGGGACAGAGAGAGGGACAGAGAGAGGGACAGAGAGAGGGACAGAGAGAGGGACAGAGAGAGGGAGAGAGAGACAGAGAGAGACAGAGAGAGTGACAGAGAGAGAAAGACAGAGAGAGACAGAGAGAGAGCGAGGCAGAGAGAGCGAGGCAGAGACAGAGAGAGAGACAGAGAGAGCGAGACAGAGAGAGCGAGACAGAGAGAGCGAGACAGAGAAAGAGCGAGACAGAGAAAGAGCGAGACAGAGAAAGAGCGAGACAGAGAAAGAGCGAGAGAGGGACAGAGAGAGGGACAGAGAGAGGGACAGAGAGAGGGACAGAGAGAGGGACAGAGAGAGAGACAGAGAGAGAGAGACAGAGAGAGGGACAGAGAAAGACAGAGAGAGACAGAGAGAGAGCGAGGCAGAGAGAGCGAGGCAGAGACAGAGAGAGAGACAGAGACAGAGACAGAGAGACAGAGAGAGTGACAGAGAGAGTGACAGAGAGAGACAGAGAGAGAGAGAGGGGGACAGAGAGAGAGACAGGGAGAGAGAGACAGAGAGAGACAGAGAGAGAGAGAGACAGAGAGAGAGAGAGAGACAGAGAGAGAGAGACAGAGAGAGAGAGACAGAGAGAGGGACAGAGAGAGACAGAGAGAGGGACAGAGAGAGAGAGACAGAGAGAGGGACAGAGAGGGACAGAGAGAGGGACAGAGAGAGGGAGACAGAGAGAGAGAGAGACAGAGAGTGACAGAGAGAGAAAGACAGAGAGAGAGACAGAGAGAGAGCGAGACAGAGAGAGAGCGAGACAGAGAGAGAGCGAGACAGAGAGAGAGAGACAGAGAGAGTGACAGAGAGAGACAGAGAGAGAGAGACAGAGAGAGACAGAGAGAGACAGAGAGAGACAGAGAGAGAGACAGAGAGAGAGACAGAGAGAGAGAGAGACAGAGAGAGAGAGAGACAGAGAGAGACAGAGAGAGAGAGACAGAGAGAGAGAGACAGAGAGAGAGAGAGACAGAGAGAGAGAGACAGAGAGAGAGGGACAGAGAGGGACAGAGAGAGGGACAGAGAGACAGAGAGAGAGACAGAGAGAGAGAGCGAGACAGAGAGAGGGACAGAGAGAGAGGGACAGATAGAGACAGAGAGAGAGAGAGAAGAGAGAGAGAGACAGAGACAGAGAGAGAGAGACAGAGAGAGAGAGACAGAGAGAGACAGAGAGAGGGACAGAGAGAGGGACAGAGAGAGGGACAGAGAGAGGGACAGAGACAGAGACAGAGAGAGGGACAGAGAGAGACACACACACACACATGGTGGGGGGGTTGTGGGTGAATTAGTTGCGGGTGACCAGCGCTGTCCTTACCCAGAAGGGGCTGCCTCTCGCCCACACGGAGCTGGTGATGGAATTGTTTGCTGATCATTCTGCGGCGGGCGTCAAATTCGTGTCCCGCCATATACGGGATCTCCAGCAGCATGGCTGACACCAGGTAGACACACTCCAGCAGCTCCAGGTTAATGTGCATGTGGAAGGGGATCTGTCTCCTCTTCTCGACCTTCTCCTGCTCCTGGTTCCGTTCCTGCATGTTGCGCATCAGCAGCCCCTGGCCGAGCAGCTCCTTGGCCCGGCCACTGGACTGGATGTCCAGCAGTGCATTGTGGGCATCCTTGATCATCCCCTGACGGAAGGCGCAGATCCCCAACTGCACCATGGTGCGATTGTACAGAATCTGGAGGCAGGAACACAGGGGCAGGGTCAGAGGGTCGGGGTCCAGCCGCAAGGGCCAGGGGTCCCGCGCGCCTGGGGTCACAGGGTCAGGAGTCCCGCGCACCCGGGGTCAGAGTTCCCGCCGCAAGGGCCAGGGGTCCCACGCGCCGAGGGTCAGGGGTCCCACGCACCCAGGGTCAGAGGGTCAGGGGTCCCGCGCGCCCGGGGTCAGAGGGTCAGGGGTCCCGCGCGCCCGGGGTCAGAGGTCCCGCGCGCCCGGGGTCAGAGGGCCAGGGGTCCCGCGCGCCGGGGGTCAGAGGGCCAGGAGTCCCGCGCGCCCGGGGTCAGAGGGTCAGGAGTCCCGCGCGCCCGGGGTCAGAGGGTCAGGGGTCCCGCGCGCCCGGGGTCAGAGGGCCAGGGGTCCCGCGCGCCCGGGGTCAGAGGGTCAGGGGTCCCGCGCGCCCGGGGTCAGAGGGTCAGGGGTCCCGCGCGCCCGGGGTCAGAGGGTCAGGGGTCCCACGCGCCCAGGGTCAGGGGTCCTGCGCACCCGGGGTCAGAGGGTCAGGGGTCCCGCGCGCCCGGGGTCAGAGGGTCGGGGTCCCGCCGCAAGGGCCAGGCGTCCCGCGCACCCGGGGTCCCACGCGCCGAGGGTCAGGGGTCCCACGCGCCCAGGGTCAGGGGTCCTGCGCACCCGTGGTCAGAGGGTCAGGGGTCCCATGCGCCCGGGGTCAGAGGGTAGGGGGTCACGCGCGCCCGGGGTCAGAGGGTCAGGGGTCCCACGCTCCCGGGGTCAGAGGGTCAGGGGTCCGCGCGCCCGGGGTCAGAGGGTCAGGGGTCCCACGCACCCGGGGTCAGAGGGTCAGGGGTCCCGCGCGCCCGGGGTCAGAGGGTCAGGGGTCCCGCGCGCCCGGGGTCAGAGGGTCAGGGGTCCCGCGCGCCCGGGGTCAGAGGGTCAGGGGTCCCACGCGCCCGGGGTCAGAGCGTCAGGGGTCCCACGCGCCCGGGGTCAGAGGGTCGGAGGTCCCGCGCGCCCGGGGTCAGAGGTCCCGCACACCTGGGATCAGAGGGTCAGGGGTCCCGCGCGCCCGGGGTCAGAGGGTCAGGGGTCCCACGCGCCCGGGGTCAGAGGGTCAGGGGTCCCGCGCATCCGGGGTCAGAGGGTCAGGGATCCCGCGCGCCCGGGGTCAGAGGGTCAGGGGTCCCACGCGCCCGGAGTCAGAGGGTCAGGGGTCCCGCGCACCCGGGGTCAGAGGGTCAGGGGTCCCACGCGCCCGGGGTCAGAGCGTCAGGGGTCCCACGCGCCCGGGGTCAGAGGGTCGGAGGTCCCGCGCGCCCGGGGTCAGAGGGTCGGAGGTCCCGCGCGCCCGGGGTCAGAGGGTCAGGGGTCCCGCGCGCCCGGGGTCAGAGGGTCAGGGGTCCCGCGCGCCCGGGGTCAGAGGGTCAGGGGTCCCGCGCGCCCGGGGTCAGAGGGTCAGGGGTCCCGCGCGCCCGGGGTCAGAGGGTCAGGGGTCCCGCGCGACCGGGGTCAGAGGGTCAGGGGTCCCGCGCGCCCGGGGTCAGAGGGTCAGGGGTCCCGCGCGCCCGGGGTCAGAGGGTCAGGGGTCCCGCGCGCCCGGGGTCAGAGGGTCAGGGGTCCCGCGCGCCCGGGGTCAGAGGGTCAGGGGTCCCGCGCGCCCGGGTTCAGAGGGTCAGGGGTCCCGCGCGCCCGGGGTCAGAGGGCCAGGAGTCCCGCGCGCCCGGGGTCAGAGGGTCGGGGTCCCGCCGCAAGGGCCAGGGGTCCCGCGCACCCGGGGTCAGAGATCCCCCCGCAAGGGCCAGGGGTCCCGCGCGCCCGGGGTCAGAGGGTCAGGGGTCCCGCGCGCCCGGGGTCAGAGGGTCAGGGGTCCCATGCGCCCGGGGTCAGAGGGTCAGGCGTCCCGCGCACCCGGGGTCAGAGGGTCGGGGTCCCGCCGCAAGGGACAGGCGTCCCGCGCACCCGGGGTCCCACGCGCCGAGGGTCAGGGGTCCCACGCGCCCAGGGTCAGGGGTCCTGCGCACACGGGGTCAGAGGGTCAGGGGTCCCATGCGCCCGGGGTCAGAGCGTAGGGGGGTCCCGCGCGCCCGGGGTCAGAGGGTCAGGGGTCCCACGCTCCCGGGGTCAGAGGGTCAGGGGTCTCGCGCGCCCAGGGTCAGAGGGTCAGGGGTCCCACGCACCCGGGGTCAGAGGGTCAGGGGTCCCGCGCGCCCGGGGTCAGAGGGTCAGGGGTCCCGCGCGCCCGGGGTCAGAGGGTCAGGGGTCCCGCGCGCCCGGGGTCAGAGGGTCAGGGGTCCCGCGCTCCCGGGGTCAGAGGGTCAGGGGTCCCGCGCGCCCGGGGTCAGGGTTCCTGCGCACCCGGGGTCAGAGGGTCAGGGGTCCCATGCGCCCGGGGTCAGAGGGTCAGGCGTCCCGCGCACCCGTGGTCAGAGGGTCAGGGGTCCCGCGCGCCCGGGGTCAGAGGGTCGGGGTCCCCCCGCAAGGGCCAGGCGTCCTGCGCACCCGGGGTCAGAGGGTCAGGGGTCCCACGCGCCCGGGGTCAGAGGGTCAGAGGTCCCGCGCACCCGGGGTCAGAGGGTCAGGGGTCCCGCGCACCCGGGGTCAGAGGGTCAGGGGTCCCGCGCACCCGGGGTCAGAGGGTCAGGGGTCCCGCGCGCCCGGGGTCAGAGGGTCAGGGGTCCCGCGCGCCCGGGGTCAGAGGGTCAGGGGTCCCGCGCGCCCGGGGTCAGAGGGTCAGGGGTCCCGCGCGCCCGGGGTCAGAGGGTCAGGGGTCCCGCGCGCCCGGGGTCAGAGGGTCAGGGGTCCCGCGCGCCCGGGGTCAGAGGGTCAGGGGTCCCGCGCGCCAGGGGTCAGAGGGTCAGGGGTCCCGCGCGCCAGGGGTCAGGGGTCCCGCGCGCCCGGGGTCAGAGAGTCGGAGGTCCCGCGCGCCCGGGGTCAGAGGGTCAGGGGTCCCGCGCGCCCGGGGTCAGAGGGTCAGGGGTCCCACGCGCCCGGGGTCAGAGGGTCGGGGGTCCCGCGCGCCCGGGGTCAGAGGGTCGGGGGTCCCGCGCGCCCGGGGTCAGAGGGTCAGGGGTCCCCGCGCGCCCGGGGTCAGAGGGTCACGGGTCCCACGCGCCCGGGTTCAGAGGGTCAGGGGTCCCGCGCGCCAGGGGTCAGAGGTCCCACAAGCCTAGGGTCAGATGGTCAGGGGTCCAGCGCGCCGAGGGTCAGGGCTCCCGCGCGCTGAGGGTGAGGGGTCCCGCGCGCCCGGGGTCAGAGGGTCGGGGTCCCGCCGCAAGGGCCAGGCGTCCCGCGCACCCGGGGTCCCACGCGCCGAGGGTCAGGGGTCTTGCGCACCCGGGGTCAGAGGGTCAGGGGTCCCATGCGCCCGGGGTCAGAGGGTCAGGGTTCCCGCGCGCCCGGGGTCAGAGGGTCAGGGTTCCCGCGCGCCCGGGGTCAGAGGGTCGGGGTCCCGCCGCAAGGGCCAGGCGTCCCGCGCACCCGGGGTCCCACGCGCCGAGGGTCAGGGGTCTTGCGCACCCGGGGTCAGAGGGTCAGGGGTCCCATGCGCCCGGGGTCAGAGGGTCAGGGTTCCCGCGCGCCCGGGGTCAGAGGGTCGGAGGTCCCGCGCGCCCGGGGTCAGAGGGTCAGGGGTCCCGCGCACCCGGGGTCAGAGGGTCAGGGGTCCCGCGCGCCCGGGGTCAGAGGGTCAGGGGTCCCACGCGCCCGGGGTCAGAGGGTCAGGGGTCCCGCGCATCCGGGGTCAGAGAGTCAGGGGTCCCGCGCGCCCGGGGTCAGAGGGTCAGGGGTCCCACGCGCCCGGGGTCAGAGGGTCAGGGGTCCCGCGCACCCGGGGTCAGAGGGTCAGGGGTCCCACGCGCCCGGGGTCAGAGCGTCAGGGGTCCCGCGCACCCGGGGTCAGAGGGTCAGGGGTCCCGCGCGCCCGGGGTCAGAGGGTCAGGGGTCCCACGCGCCCGGGGTCAGAGGGTCAGGGGTCCCGCGCATCCGGGGTCAGAGAGTCAGGGGTCCCGCGCGCCCGGGGTCAGAGGGTCAGGGGTCCCACGCGCCCGGGGTCAGAGGGTCAGGGGTCCCGCGCACCCGGGGTCAGAGGGTCAGGGGTCCCACGCGCCCGGGGTCAGAGCGTCAGGGGTCCCACGCGCCCGGGGGTCAGAGCGTCAGGGGTCCCACGCGCCCGGGGTCAGAGCGTCAGGGGTCCCACGCGCCCGGAGTCAGAGGGTCGGAGGTCCCGCGCGCCCGGGGTCAGAGGTCCCGCGCGCCCGGGGTCAGAGGGTCAGGGGTCCCGCGCGCCCGGGGTCAGAGGGTCAGGGGTCCCGCGCGCCCGGGGTCCCGCCGCAAGGGCCAGGCGTCCTGCGCACCCGGGGTCAGAGGGTCAGGGGTCCCACGCGCCCGGGGTCAGAGGGTCAGAGGTCCCGCGCGCCCGGGGTCAGAGGGTCAGGGGTCCCGCGCACCCGGGGTCAGAGGGTCAGTGGTCCCGCGCGCCCGGGGTCAGAGGGTCAGGGGTCCCGCGCGCCCGGGGTCAGAGGGTCAGGGGTCCCGCGCATCCGGGGTCAGAGGGTCAGGGGTCCCGCGCGCCCGGGGTCAGAGTGTCAGGGGTCCCGCGCACCCGGGGTCAGAGGGTCAGGGGTCCCACGCGCCCGGGGTCAGAGCGTCATGGGTCCCACGCGCCCGGGGTCAGAGAGTCGGAGGTCCCGCGCGCCCGGGGTCAGAGGGTCAGGGGTCCCGCGCGCCCGGGGTCAGAGCGTCAGGGGTCCCACGCGCCCGGTGTCAGAGGGTCGGGGGTCCCGCGCGCCAGGGGTCAGAGGGTCGGGGGTCCCGCGCACCCGGGGTCAGAGGGTCAGGGGTCCCGCGCGCCCGGGGTCAGAGGGTCACGGGTCCCACGCGCCCGGGGTCAGAGGGTCAGGGGTCCCGCGCGCCCGGGGGTCAGAGGTCCCACAAGCCTAGGGTCAGATGGTCAGGGGTCCAGCGCGCCGAGGGTCAGGGCTCCCGCGCGCCGAGGGTCAGGGGTCCCGCGCGCCGAGGGTCAGGGGTCCCGCGCGCCGAGGGTCAGGGGTCCCGCGCGCCGAGGGTCAGGGGTCCCGCGCGCCGAGGGTCAGGGGTCCCGTGCGCCCGGGGTCAGAGGGTCAGGGGTCCCACGCGCCCAGGGTCAGGGTTCCTGCGCACCCCGGGGTCAGAGGGTCAGGGGTCCCATGCGCCCGGGGTCAGAGGGTCAGGCGTCCCGCGCACCCGGGGTCAGAGGGTCAGGGGTCCCGCGCGCCCGGGGTCAGAGGGTCGGGGTCCCCCCGCAAGGGCCAGGCGTCCTGCGCACCCGGGGTCAGAGGGTCAGGGGTCCCACGCGCCCGGGGTCAGAGGGTCAGAGGTCCCGCGCGCCCGGGGTCAGAGGGTCAGGGGTCCCGCGCACCCGGGGTCAGAGGGTCAGTGGTCCCGCGCGCCCGGGGTCAGAGGGTCAGGGGTCCCGTGCGCCCGGGGTCAGAGGGTCAGGGGTCCCGCGCGCCCGGGGTCAGAGGGTCAGGGGTCCCACGCGCTCGGGGTCAGAGTGTCAGGGGTCCCGCGCACCCGGGGTCAGAGGGTCAGGGGTCCCACGCGCCCGGTGTCAGAGCGTCAGGGGTCCCACGCGCCCGGGGTCAGAGCGTCAGGGGTCCCACGCGCCCGGGGTCAGAGAGTCGGAGGTCCCGCGCGCCCGGGGTCAGAGGGTCAGGGGTCCCGCGCGCCCGGGGTCAGAGGGTCGGAGGTCCCGCGCGCCCGGGGTCAGAGGGTCAGGGGTCCCGCGCACCCGGGGTCAGAGGGTCAGGGGTCCCGCGCGCCCGGGGTCAGAGGGTCAGGGGTCCCACGCGCCCGGGGTCAGAGGGTCAGGGGTCCCGCGCATCCGGGGTCAGAGAGTCAGGGGTCCCGCGCGCCCGGGGTCAGAGGGTCAGGGGTCCCACGCGCCCGGGGTCAGAGGGTCAGGGGTCCCGCGCACCCGGGGTCAGAGGGTCAGGGGTCCCACGCGCCCGGGGTCAGAGCGTCAGGGGTCCCACGCGCCCGGGGTCAGAGCGTCAGGGGTCCCACGCGCCCGGGGTCAGAGCGTCAGGGGTCCCACGCGCCCGGAGTCAGAGGGTCGGAGGTCCCGCGCGCCCGGGGTCAGAGGTCCCGCGCGCCCGGGGTCAGAGGGTCAGGGGTCCCGCGCGCCCGGGGTCAGAGGGTCAGGGGTCCCGCGCGCCCGGGGTCCCGCCGCAAGGGCCAGGCGTCCTGCGCACCCGGGGTCAGAGGGTCAGGGGTCCCACGCGCCCGGGGTCAGAGGGTCAGAGGTCCCGCGCGCCCGGGGTCAGAGGGTCAGGGGTCCCGCGCACCCGGGGTCAGAGGGTCAGTGGTCCCGCGCGCCCGGGGTCAGAGGGTCAGGGGTCCCGCGCGCCCGGGGTCAGAGGGTCAGGGGTCCCGCGCATCCGGGGTCAGAGGGTCAGGGGTCCCGCGCGCCCGGGGTCAGAGTGTCAGGGGTCCCGCGCACCCGGGGTCAGAGGGTCAGGGGTCCCACGCGCCCGGGGTCAGAGCGTCATGGGTCCCACGCGCCCGGGGTCAGAGAGTCGGAGGTCCCGCGCGCCCGGGGTCAGAGGGTCAGGGGTCCCGCGCGCCCGGGGTCAGAGCGTCAGGGGTCCCACGCGCCCGGTGTCAGAGGGTCGGGG
>NW_027308928.1:55000-61356 GCF_047496885.1 Scyliorhinus torazame
CGCTCGCGCCCCTCCCCCTCACACACGCTCGCGCCCCCCCTCTCACACCGCTCGCGCCCCTCCCTCTCACACGCTCGCGCCCCTCTCCCTCACACGCTCGCGCCCCTCTCCCTCACAACGCTCGCCGCCCCTCTCCCTCACACGCTCGCGCCCCCTCCCCCTCACACGCTCGCGCGGGCCCCTCCCCCTCACACGCTCGCGCCCCTCCCCCTCACACGCTCGCGCCCCTCCCCCTCACACGCTCGCACCCCTCTCCCTCACCACGCTCGCGCCCCCCCTCACACCGCTCGCTGGCCCCTCCCCCTCACACGCTCGCGCCCCCCCTCTCACACGCTCGCGCCCCCCTCTCACACGCTCGCGCCCCTCCCCCTCTCACGCTCGCGCACCCCCCTCACACGCTCGCGCCCCTCCCCCTCACACGCTCGCGCCCCTCCCCTCACCGCTCGCGCCACCTCCCCCCTCACAAGCTCGCGCCCCTCCCCTCACACGCTCGCGCCCCTCCCCTCACACGCTCGCGCCCCTCCCCCTCACACGCTCGCGCCCCTCCCCCTCACACGCTCGCGCCCCTCCCCCTCACACGCTCACGCCCCTCCACTCACGCTCGCGCCCCTCCCCCTCACACGCTCGTGCCCCTCCCCCTCACACGCTCGCGCCCCTCCCCTCACACGCTCGCAGCCCCTCCCCCTCACACGCTCGCGCCCCTCCCCCTCACACGCTCGCGCCCCTCCCCCTCACACGCTCGCGCCCCTCCCCCTCACACGCTCGCGCCCCTCCCCCTCACACGCTCGCGCCCCTCCCCCTCACACGCTCGCGCCCCTCCCCCTCACACGCTCGCGCCCCTCCCCCTCACACGCTCGCGCCCCTCCCCCTCACACGCTCGCGCCCCTCCCCCTCACACGCTCGCGCCCCTCCCCCTCACACGCTCGCGCCCCTCCCCCTCACACGCTCGCGCCCCTCCCCCTCACACGCTCGCGCCCCTCCCCCTCACACGCTCGCGCCCCTCCCCCTCACACGCTCGCGCACCTCCCCCTCACACGCTCGCGCCCCTCCCCCTCACATCGCTCGCGCCCCTCCCCCTCACACGCTCGCGGCCCCTCCCCCTCACACGCTCGCGCCCTCCCCCTCACACGCTCTCGCCCCTCCCCCTCACACGCTCCCCGCCCCTCCCCCTCACACGCTCCCGCCCCTCCCCTCACACGCTCCCGCCCCCTCCCCCTCACACGCTCCCCGGCCCCTCCCCCTCACACGCTCCCGCCCCTCCCCCTCACACGCTCCCGCCCCTCCCCTCACACGCTCCCGCCCCTCCCCTCACACGCTCCCGCCCCTCCCCTCACACGCTCCCCGCCCACCCCCTCACACGCTCGCGCCCCTCCCCCTCACACGCTCTCGCCCCTCCCCCTCACACGCTCTCGCCCCTCCCCCTCACACGCTCTCGCCCCTCCCCCTCACACGCTCTCGCTCCTCCCCCTCACATGGTCTCGCCCCTCCCCCTCACGCGCTCACGCCCCTTCCCCCTCACGCGCTCGCGCCCCTTCCCCCTCACGCGCTCGCGCCCCTCCCCCTCACACGCTCGCGCCCCTCCCCCCCCCACAACGCTCACGCCCCCCCCCACACCGCTCACCGCCCCCCCCCCACACGCTCGGGCCCCCCCCCACACGCGCACCCCCACCCCCTGGGCTAAATCGCGGCTTTGAAAGCAGACCAAGGCAGGCCAGCAGCACGGTTCAATTCACGTACCAGCCTCCCCGAACAGGTGCCGGAATGTGGCGACTAGGGGCTTTTCACAGTAACTTCATTTGAAGCCTCCTTGTGACAATAAGTGATTGTCATTTCATTTCATCTACACTATGTTGCACACTGTCTCATGCACTCTCCTGTACACAGACAATCACAGAATGTACAGTGCAGGAGGCCATTCGGCCCATCGAGTCTGCACCGGCTCTTGGAAAGAGCGCCCTACCCAAGGTCAACACCGCCACCCTATCCCCATAACCCAGTAACCCCACCCAACACTAAGAGCAATTTTGGACACTAAGGGCAATTTATCATGGCCAATCCACCTAACCTGCACATCTTTGGACTGTGGGAGGAAACCGGAGCACCCGGAGGAAACCCACGCACACACGGGGAGGACGTGCAGGCCCACACCCGCCCCAAGCACCCCCCAACAAAGTGCGGTTCTGGAGACGGAGTTCAGGGGTCATGCCAAACTTGGATTGCTCTTCACTTGCTGTAGCCTCTGATGAGCTTTGTAATCAAACTTGAAGTAAGTGTGCATGACCCTGCGCAGGTACACCCGGCAGATCTCCTCCGTGGAGCCCTTCATCTCCAGTAGTCCTGCAGGCGCTCGATAATCTGACACACCCGAGACTCGTCCTTCAGATTGTCCACGTATTCTGCAAAGGACAGAAGGGGAATCAGGCAGAAAGACAAAGGAGGGGGCGACGGGGGGGGGGGGGGGGCGACGGGGGCGAGGAGGGGGCGACGGGGGGGGTGACGGGGGCGACGGCGTCGAGGAGGGGGCGACGGGGGCGAGGAGGGGGTGACGGGGGCGACGGGGGGCGAGGAGGGCGAGGAGGGGGCGACGGGGGGGGCGACGAGGGGGCGACGGGGGGGGGCGACGGGGGCGAGGGGGGCGAGGAGGGGGCGAGGAGGGGGTGACGGGGGCGAGGAGGGGGCGAGGAGGGGGCGAGGGGGGCGAGGAGGGGGGGCGACGGGGGCGAGGAGGGGGGCGACGGGGGCGAGGAGGGGGCGACGACGGGGACGAGGAGGGGGCGAGGTGGGCGAGGAGGGGGGCGACGGGGGCGAGGAGGGGGCGACGGGGGCGAGGAGGGGGCGACGACGGGGACGAGGAGGGGGCGAGGTGGGGCGAGGAGGGGGGCGACGGGGGCGACGGGGGCGAGGAGGGGGCGAGGTGGGCGAGGAGGGGGCGACGGGGGCGAGGAGGGGGACGACGGGGACGAGGAGGGGGCGACGGGGGCGAGGAGGGGGGCGAGGAGGGGGACGACGGGGACGAGGAGGGGGCGACGGGGGCGAGGAGGGACGACGGGGGGCGACGGGGACGAGGAGGGGGGCGAGGAGGGGGTGACGGGGGCGAGGAGGGGGAGGGTGATCCAGGTGAGGGTCTTTCCCGCGACAGCTCGTCCTGCAGCGAGTTCCAGACCCCCACAACCTTCAGGGCAAAAAAAAAAATCCTTTCCCCTCTAATCACTCACGTTAAATCAAGCCCCCCCCCCACCCCATTCCCTGACCTGGCCATCAAGGGAATTCAAGCCTTCCTCGCCCCAGGCTCCCTCGCAGTGTCGTACATCCCAATCAAATCGGCCCTGAGGTTCTTGAGCAAATTGTCCAAGGGGGCGACAAGGTATTGGAGATGTTGGCAGGCTGAAAAGTGGACAAACCTCCAGGTCCAGATGAATTGTGTCCCGGGATGCTGCGGCAGGCGAGGGTGGAGACTGCAGGGGCCCTGCTCCAGATTTCTAATTGTCTCTGGCCCCCGGGGAGGTGCCAGAGGACTGGAGAAGAGCGAACGTGGCCCCACTATTTCAGGAAGGTTGTGGAGACAAGCCAGGGAAATACTGGAGAAGATTCTGAAGGAGAGAATCTATCTCCGCGTGGATAGGCAGGGTTTGATCAGGGAGAGGCAGGGTTTGGTCAGGGAGAGGCAGGGTTTGGTCAGGGAGAGGCAGGGGTTTGGTCAGGGAGAGGCAGGGTTTGGTCAGGGAGAGGCAGGGTTTGGTCAGGGAGAGGCAGGGTTTGGTCAGGGAGAGGCAGGGTTTGGTCAGGGAGAGGCAGGGGTTTGGTCAGGGAGAGGCAGGGTTTGGTCAGGGAGAGGCAGGGTTTGGTCAGGGAGAGGCAGGGTTTGGTCAGGGAGAGGCAGGGTTTGATCAGGGAGAGGCAGAGGTTTGATCAGGGATATTCAGTGTGGCTTTGTCTGCCGCACAAATTTGATTGAACTTTTTGAGCATGTGACCAAGTGTGTAGATGAGGGGAGTGCAGTTGATGTAGTTTACATGGATTTCAGCCAAGCAGATGGGGCACCCGCCTTTATCAATCGAGGCGGGGCAGCCAGGTCGGGGGCGGGGCAGCGAGGTCGGGGCGGGGCAGCGAGGTCGGGGCGGGGCAGCGAGGTCGGGCGGGGCAGCGAGGGTCGGGGCGGGGCAGCGAGGTCGGGGCGGGGCAGCGAGGTCGGGGCGGGGCAGCGAGGTCGGGGGCGGGGCAGCGAGGTCGGGCGGGGCAGCCAGGTCGGGGCGGGGCAGCCAGGTCGGGGCGGGGCAGCCAGGTCGGGGCGGGGCAGCCAGGTCGGGGCGGGGCAGCCAGGTCGGGGCGGGGCAGCCAGGTCGGGGCGGGGCAGCCAGGTCGGGGCGGGGCAGCGAGGTCGGGGCGGGGCAGCCAGGTCGGGGCGGGGCAGCCAGGTCGGGGCGGGGCAGCCAGGTCGGGGCGGGGCAGCCAGGTCGGGGCGGGGCAGCCAGGTCGGGGCGGGGCAGCCAGGTCGGGGCGGGGCAGCCAGGTCGGGGCGGGGCAGCGAGGTCGGGGGGCAGCGAGGTCGGGGCGGGGCAGCCAGGTCGGGGCGGGGCAGCCAGGTCGGGGCGGGGCAGCCAGGTCGGGGCGGGGCCAGCCAGGTCGGGGCGGGGCAGCCAGGTCGGGTCGGGGCAGCCAGGTCGGGTCGGGGCAGCCAGGTCGGGTCGGGGCAGCCAGGTCGGGTCGGGGCAGCCAGGTCGGGTCGGGGCAGCCAGGTCGGGTCGGGGCAGCCAGGTCGGGTCGGGGCAGCGAGGTCGGGTCGGGGGCGGCCAGGTCGGGGCGGGGCAGCGAGGTCGGGGCGGGGCAGCCAGGTCGGGGCGGGGCAGCGAGGTCGGGGCGGGGCAGCGAGGTCGGGCGGGGCAGCGAGGTCGGGGCGGGGCAGATAGGTCGGGTCGGGGCAGCGAGGTCGGGTCGGGGCAGCGAGGTCGGGTCGGGGCAGCGAGGTCGGGTCGGGGCAGCGAGGTCGGGTCGGGGCAGCGAGGTCGGGTCGGGGGCAGCGAGGTCGGGTCGGGGCAGCGAGGTCGGGGCGGGGCAGCCAGGTCGGGGCAGCCAGGTCGGGGTCGGGGCAGCGAGGTCGGGGCGGGGCAGCCAGGTCGGGCGGGCGGGGCAGCCAGGTCGGGGCGGGGCAGCCAGGTCGGGGCGGGGCAGCCAGGTCGGGGCGGGGCAGCGAGGGTCGGGGCGGGGCAGCCAGGTCGGGGCGGGGCAGCCAGGTCGGGGCGGGGCAGCCAGGTCGGGGCGGGGGCAGCCAGGTCGGGGCGGGGCAGCCAGGTCGGGGCGGGGCAGCCAGGTCGGGGCGGGGGCAGCCAGGTCGGGGCGGGGCAGCGAGGTCGGGGCAGCGAGGTCGGGGCAGCGAGGTCGGGGCGGGGCAGCCAGGTCGGGGCGGGGCAGCCAGGTCGGGGCGGGGCAGCCAGGTCGGGGCGGGGCAGCCAGGTCGGGTCGGGGCAGCCAGGTCGGGTCGGGGCAGCCAGGTCGGGTCGGGGCAGCCAGGTCGGGTCGGGGCAGCCAGGTCGGGTCGGGGCAGCCAGGTCGGGTCGGGGCAGCCAGGTCGGGTCGGGGCAGCCAGGTCGGGTCGGGGCAGCGAGGTCGGGGCGGGGCGGCCAGGTCGGGGCGGGGCAGCGAGGTCGGGGCGGGGCAGCCAGGTCGGGGCGGGGCAGCGAGGTCGGGGCGGGGCAGCGAGGTCGGGGCGGGGCAGATAGGTCGGGTCGGGGCAGCGAGGGGTCGGGTCGGGGCAGCGAGGTCGGGTCGGGGCAGCGAGGTCGGGTCGGGGCAGCGAGGTCGGGTCGGGGCAGCGAGGTCGGGTCGGGGCAGCGAGGTCGGGTCGGGGCAGCGAGGTCGGGGCGGGGCAGATAGGTCGGGTGTCGGGTGCGTAGGGCGAGGTCGGGTCGGGGCAGCGAGGTCGGGTCGGGGCAGCGAGGTCGGGTCGGGGCAGCGAGGTCGGGTCGGGGCAGCGAGGTCGGGTCGGGGCAGCCAGGTCGGGGCGGGGCAGCCAGGTCGGGGCAGCCAGGTCGGGTCGGGGCAGCGAGGTCGGGGCGGGGCAGCCAGGTCGGGGCGGGGCAGCCAGGTCGGGGCGGGGCAGCCAGGTCGGGGCGGGGCAGCCAGGTCGGGGCGGGGCAGCCAGGTCGGGGCGGGGCAGCCAGGTCGGGGCGGGGCAGCCAGGTCGGGGCGGGGCAGCCAGGTCGGGGCAGCCAGGTCGGGGCGGGGCAACCAGGTCGGGTCGGGGCGGCCAGGTCGGGGCGGGGCAGCGAGGTCGGGGCGGGGCAGCCAGGTCGGGGCGGGGCAGCCGGGTCGGGGCAGCGAGGTCGGGGCGGGGCAGCGAGGTCGGGGCGGGGCAGCGA